>NW_012121820.1:8164223-8172287 GCF_000951035.1 Colobus angolensis palliatus | reverse complement strand
GGGGACAGAGCAAAACTCAGTCTCAAAAAAACAAAAAACAACCAAATAATGATTCTGATGCATGCTCAATTTTGAGACACGCTGCTCTAGCTGATGGTTGTTATATGTAAGATTGCAAGACTGTGTTGCCAGACCTTTTACTTTTTCCAAGAGAAGCTAGAGGTTTATTTTTATATGAAATTCCCTACTTTTAAATCTTGGCAACTAATTTAAAATTTCAAAACATACTGTGTAGTTAATAATGTATGTGCTCTAGCCAGACTTGCAACCTCTGATTTATGCTTTTTCCTTTAAACCTTATAATAATCTTATAAAACCCTTATAATCCTCCAAGACTGTTAGGATGATATACAGTTTATGCAGGAAGAAGATGCCGGTCAGAAAAGTGAAGTGTTTCTCTAAGTCACATAGCCAGAAAGTGGCCATGGATGCATTGTCCCTGATTGGGCATGGATGCATTTGGTTCTAAAGCCTCTGCCCTTTTAAATGATGTAAAGAGAATATATGTAACTATACCTAGCACAGAACTTGGCACCACAAAAGCTAAACATCTGATGCCATTGACTGATGAAAATTCCTTCCCTATCCTTCTGCCTGGCCCTGCCACCCTCCCTCAGTCTGCATTCCTGTAAGAGAGAGCCAATCAACAGGGTGCTCATAAGGGCCTGGGAGGGGCAAGGCTGGGCAGTTTCCTGGCCCAGGGAGCTGAATAGGGCCGGGAAGAAAGCTGTTGGCAGCAGTGCCTAGGGCTGAATATACAGTAGCCAGCTGGGTCCACGGGCTAAAAATCGGCTGCTCACCCCAGTGTTCTCTTTGTGCCCTAACCGGATTTCACTAGCCTGCTATGGGCTGTGTCCCCGCTTGGCTCCTGCTCTCATTGTTGACTGAGCTCAGAGTAAATAGCCCTGGCCCCTCCCAACAACGGCATGTCCCCAGTCCCCAAGCTGAGCATGAGAAACCTGAGGAGGTGTTCTCAGCATCCATTTTGGGGACGGTGGCCAGATGTCCTCACATCACCAAACCCTACTCACCTGTCACTGTCATCCCAGCATTCACTGCCCCAGACTCGCTCTAGCCTCCAGCAGCAAAGACCTCCTGGGGCCTCTAGAACCTCAAATTGTTGGAGCAGGAAAGATGTTTGAAGGCACTTCTTGTCTAACTCCCTGCGTAACTCTGTTTTGGCACTTAACACCCTGGATTCTAAAACTTCATTTATACTTATCAGTCTCCTTCATCACGGGAGACACTTATTTCCGGAGCACTCACTGCCATTGATCCAGTACCTCTCACGGGTGAGGCCTGGAGTCCCTGTGTCAACCAGTGTGGATCTACTCGATGCTCCCAGTGAGTACATGGTTGTTCCATGGCAGGAACATTGCATTTGTGTTCTCACTAAAGTCCCACATAGGTGTCATTTTCACTGATGATGTGGCAGCTCAGATCCGGGAAAGGATTCATTCCAGAGCTCTCAGGTGGGAAGTGCTGGAGGTGGGAGTCAGGCCCCAGACTCTGTCACCCCTTCAAGACCAATGCTGGAGGGCCCCTTTTGATGACTTTCTCTTCACCAAGCGTCTTGACCTGCATATGTCACACAGTTGGCACCCAGTGAATATTGACGATGGAATGGAAAAAACAAGGGCCTAGAGGGAGAGACCTGGGTTCAAAACCTTATTTGTACAGCTTTGCAGGGGACCTTGTGGTGGAGGTGCGGTCCTAAATCTCTGAACACCCAGTTCCTTTGTCATATACAGCTGATAACAGTCACTCTCCAGTCAGAGGTTTGCTGGCATGATTCCTTGAGACAAGGAGCACGGAGCCTGGCACAGTCAGCCCTGATCAGGGGCTGGTAGGGCAAAGAAAGGGTGCCGGAAACACACACCCAAATGGCTTGAGACTGGTAGGTGCTTCACCTTCCTGGGCCTGTTTCTGGTGAGGAGGGTTTGTTTATCAATAATAAGTGCTATTTCTGTAGCCCCTACTATGTGGTCTGTATCACTACCCTAGCCCTCCATCAAGGGGGATCTGCCCTCTCATCTGGCTAACCCCAAATAGAACCCTTTAACTCGCATGCTTTACTGCCTCCCTGCGGGCCCTGCCCCATCCTCCTCAACCCCCGACTGGGGACACTCTGGAGAAACCTCGGAGTCTTGGAATAGAAACCCAGGAGGCCGGGCGCGGTGGCTCAAGCCTGTAATCCCAGCACTTTGGAAGGCCGAGACGGGCGGATCACGAGGTCAGGAGATCGAGACCATCCTGGCTAACATGGTGAAACCCCGTCTCTACTAAAAAAATACAAAAAACTAGCCGGGCGAGGTGGCGGGCGCCTGTAGTCCCAGCTACTCGGGAGGCTGAGGCAGGAGAATGGGGCGTGAACCCGGGAGGCAGAGCTTGCAGTGAGCTGAGATCCGGCCACTGCACTCCAGCCTGGGCGACAGAGCAAGACTCCGTCTAAAAAAAAAAGAAACCCAGGAGCCCTGAGCCTTGGCCCTCAGGCCCTAGGAGGGAGGTCAGGAGGGAGGAGTGGACAAGGGTCCAGCCGCAGCTGGTCACGTCCTGGAAGCTGCTTTAAGTTCCTGGTTCCCACCGGGGCCAAGAGTGATACCTGATCCTGGGGGATTGTGAAATGACCTCAGGTGGCAGCCCGCCCGCGGTGCCTGCAAAGCCCTCCACCCTCCCCTTCCCCGCTCAGCTCCACCCCTACCCCACTCCCCCTCCCGCGCGCGCGGTTAAATCCCCGCACCTGAGCAGCGGCTCACACCTGCACCCCGCCCCGGCATAGCACCATGCCTGCCTGTCGCCTAGACTCGCTAGCCGCCGCCCTCCTTGGCCTGCTGCTGTTCGGCTTTACCCTAGTCCCAGGTGAGTGGGGCGGGGAGAGGCCCAGCGCCCAGAGGGGCCGAGCCACGGGCTCCAGGATGGAGCTAGGCGGAGGCGTAGCCTCTGGAGGCTGGGGAAGTGGGAATTCCTGGGGCGGAAGTAGCGGGGACCCTTGGAGCCTAGGGTGTGGGGTCCAATGTGCTGGAGGTGGAGAGATCACTGATGGCTGAAATTTGGGAGAGTTCTGTGCTGAACGCAGACACTCCGTGGCTGCAGTGGGCTGGGGGTGGGGGCTGCTCTGCCTCAACCTCGGAAGCTCCTAGACACTCGGCTGTGCGGGGTCCCCTAGGGCTGAGATCCGAGGGCGCCAACGCCAAGGGTTAGGAAGCTCTGGTACTCCCAGGGGCTAGGGACTCCTCCTGGTCTGGAAGTGGGAGTCTCTGGGGGCAGTAAGGGAATTCCTAGGGCCAGAGACTGAGAATTCCTTGGAGTTAAGGTTTGGAGCAGGAGGTGGGCGTCCTCTGGGGCTGGCGCTACACCCCACCCTCCACTGTCACGGGCCTGCCCTTCCAGGCGCAGGAGCAGAGAAGACGGGCGTGTGCCCCGAGCTCCAGGCTGACCAGAACTGCACGCAGGAGTGTGTCTCGGACAGCGAATGCGCGGACAACCTCAAGTGCTGCAGCGCGGGCTGCGCCACCTTCTGCTCTCTGCCCAATGGTAACCCCACCGCGGCCGAGCGGGGATGGGGCGGGGCCGCGCTGGGCTGGGAGGAGGCGGGAGGGCCTGGGTTCCGGGAACAGGGGCGCCCCCGGACCCGGGGACCCCCGGGAAAGTCAAGACGGATGAAACCAGATCCGCCAGTGCTCTCCCTCGCGCGGTCCCGGGGGAGACAAAGGCGTCGTTGAAGCGCAGCCAAGGGGGGTCCCCACCCCTAGCTGGATTCGAGTCTCTGGTGCATGACGGGCTTCCGGGCACGCACAGCCGGGACATTGTTCCCCGCGGCCTGTGGACCCGGGGCCGCAGTTTCCTTCTAGTACCGGCCGGAGCCTGCCCTGAGGGAAAGCCGGGAGCCTGGGGCACTCACCTCTCCTCTTGGAGTCCCTCCCTGGGAGCCTCACCCAGCCCTGGGGGGAAAGACTGGGAGGGCCTGGCCTGGCAAGATTTTCCCCAATTCCTCTGTCCAGGCGGAAAGGAACTTTACAGATTTAGGAAAGTGTCCCGCTCATCTTAAAGATGTGGAAGGGAGCATCGGTGAGAAAAAAATGTTCTTGCCCAAGGTCACACGGCCATCCCATGGCTACAGGAGTCATAGTGAGGGTTCAGCTTTTGCCTTTCGGGCCAGCTGGCTGAGTGATTCGAAGAAAGGGAGGAATCCTCCCCGGACACTGTATCGCCGTTTGTTGTCTTTCAGTCAATCGCTTCCACTCTAAGGATTGAGTGAGCTGGAGCTGGGGCCTCCTTCAAAGGTGCTTGCTGGAGCCGCAGTGTCTCCACCAGGCTGATCAGAGCAGGGGGTGGCTTAGACAGCATGGAATCTTAGCTTCTCCTTCTCCAGAGGGAACTGCTGAGTATTAGAGGCAGGGATAGGACCTGGAGAGAACCAAGGTACTGTAATGATGTTCTTTCCCAGAATACAGCCCCTGTGACTTTTCCTCTTTGTTATTTCCCTGAAGATGTCAGCACAGGCTGGGAAGGTTTGTAATACGGTGACCCCAGACACCGACCAGCAGGGAAGTGGTAAGTGGAGGGGGACTGGCAGCCCACCAAGGGTAGCTTCAAGGTCAGGAGTCCCCTCCTCTGGGCCAGGGAGAGGAGGACCAGAAGGAGAGAGGAAGATGTGGAGAGAAAGCAGGCAGCAGGCAGATGAAAGAGGTGGAGGAGCAAAGGAGGGAGTCTTTGCTGTTTGATGGATGAAGAATTTGTTCCCTTATCTCAGATGGACAGACTGAGGCAGGAAGAGGGACAAGGTCAGATGGCCTCCTGTGCCAGGGAGGAAGCTTGGAGGTTTGAATCCTAGTTCTGCCATTTTCTAGTTGTGTGATCCTGAGCATGTTGTTTTACCTCTCTGAGCCTCTGCTCTAAAATGGGAATAATTCCAAATTCTATAGGATTGTCATGAGGACTAAATGAAATAATGCATGTAAAGTATCTATTCATGGGAAGATACTCCATACACAGTGGCTTGTTTTGATCATAAATGGTTCCCTATTTATTCCCAGGACAGCCCAATATTGAAGGCTCCTACTCCTTTCAAGAGAATGAATTTCTTTGTATTAGGAAGTCAAGACTGTCGGCAACTTTTTAAATTTTTTTTTTTTTGTATTATACTTTAAGTTCTGGGGTACATGTGCAGAACATGCAGGTTTGTTACCTAGGTATACATGTGCCATGGTGATTTGCTGCACCCATCAACCTGTCATCTACATTAGGTATTTCTCCTAATGCTATCCCTCCCCTAACCCCCAACCTCCCTGACAGGCCCTGGTGTGTGATGTTCCCCTCCCTGTGTCCATGTGTTCTCATTGTTCAACTCCCACTTATGAGAACATGCAGTGTTTGGTTTTCTGTTCTTGTGTTAGTTTGTTGAGAATGATGGTTTCCAGCTTCATCCATGTCTCTGCAAAGAATGTGAACTCATCATTTGTTATGGCTGCATAGTGTATACGTGCCACATTTTCTTTATCCAGTCTATCATTGATGGGCATTTGGGTTAGTTCCAAGTCTTTGCTATTGTGAACAGTGCTGCAATAAACATACATGTGCACGTGTCTTTATTGTCGAATGATTTATAATCCTTTGGGTATATAGCCAGTAATAGGATTGCTGGGTCAAATGTTATTTCTTGTCCTAGATCCTTAAGAATCATCACACTCTCTTCCACAATGGTTGAACTAATTTACACTCCCACCAACAGTGTAAAAGTGTTCCTATTTCTCCACATCCTCTCCAGCATCTGTTGTTTCCTGACTTTTTAAGGATCTCCATTCTAACTGGTGTGAGATAGTATCTCATTGTTGTTTAGATTTGCATTTCTCTAATGACCAGTGATGATGAGCTTTTTTCATTTGTTGGCTGCATAAATGTCTTATTTTGAGAAGTGTCTGTTCATATCCTTCTCCCACGTTTTGATGGGGTTTTTTCTTGTAAATTTGTTTGAGTTTCTTGTAGATTCTCTATATTAACCTTTTGTCAGATGGATAGATTGCAAAAATTTTATCCCAATCTATAGGCTGCCTGTTCGATCTGATGCTAGTTTTTTTTTTATTTTATTTTTTGCTGTGCAGAAGCTCTTTAGTTTAATTAGATCCCATTTGTCAGTTTTGGCTTTTGTTGCCATTGCTTTTGGTGTTTTAGTCATGAAGTCTTTGCCCATGCCTATGTCCTGAATGGTATTGCCTAGGTTTTCTTCTAGGGTTTTTATGATTTTAGGTCTTACATTTAAGTCTTTAATCCATCTTGAGTTAATTTTTGTATAAGGTGTAAGGAAGGGGTCCAGTTTAAGTTTTCTGCATATGGCTAGCCAGTTTTCCCAACACCATTTATTAAATAGGGAATCTTTTCCCCATTGCTTGTTTTTGTCAGGTTTGTCAAAGATCAGATGGTTGCAGATGTGTAGTGTTATTTCTGAGGCCTCTGTTCTGTTCCATTGGTCTATATATCTGTTTTGATACCAGTATCATGCTGTTTCAGTTACTGTAGCCTCATAGTATAGTTTGAAGTCAGTTAGCATGATGCCTCCAGCTTTGTTCTTTTTGTTTAGGATTGTCTTGGCTATGTGGGCTTTTATTTGGTTCCATATGAAATTTAAAGTCGTTTTTTCTAATTCTGTGAAGAAAGTCAGTGGTAGCTTGATGGGGATAGCATTTAATCCATAAATTACTTTTGGCAGTATAGCCATTTTCATGATATTGATTCTTCTTATCCATGAGTGTGGATTATTTTTCCATTTGTTTGTATCCTCTCTTATTTTACTGAGCAGTGGTTTGTAGTTCTCCTTGAAGAAGTCCTTCACCTCCCTTGTAAGTTGTATTCCTAGGTATTTTATTCTCTTTGTAGCAATTGCGAATGGGAATTCACTCATGATTTGGCTCTGTTTGTCTATTATTGGTGTATGGGAATGCTTGTGATTTTTGCACATTGATTTTTGTATGCTGAGACTTTACTGAAGTTGCTTATCAGCTTAAGGAGATTTTGGGCTGAGATAATAGGGTTTTCTAAATATACAATCATTTCATCTGCAAACGAACAATTTGACTTCCTTTTTTCCTAATTGAATACCCTTTATTTCTTTCTCTTGACTGATTTCCCTGGCCAGAATTTCCAATACTATGTTGAATAGGAGTGGTGAGAGAGAGCACCCCTGTCTTGCGTCAGTTTTCAAAGGGAATGCTTCCAGTTTTTGCCCATTTGGTATGATGCTGGCTGTGGGTTTGTCATAAATAGCTCTTATTATTTTGAGATGCATTCCATCAACACCTAGTTTATTGAGTGTTTTAGCTTGAAGTCTTGCATCCCAGGGATGAAGCCAACTTGATCGTGGTGTATAAGCTTTTTGATATGCTGCTGGATTCGGTTTGCTAGTATTTTATTGAGGATTTTCGCATTGATGTTCATCAGGGATATTGACCTGAATTTTTGTTTTTGTTTTTGTTGTGTCTTTGCCAGGTTTTGGTATCGGAATGATGCTGGTCTCATAAAATGAGTTGGGGAGGAGTCCCACTTTTTCTGTTGTTTGGAATAGTTTCAGAAGGAATGGTACCAGCAACTCCTCTGTGTACCTCTGGTAGAATTCGGCTGTGAATCCATCTGGTCCCGGACTTTTTTTGGTTGGTAGGCTATTAATTACTGCCTCAATTTAGGAACTTGTTATTGGTCGATTTAGGGATTCAACTTCTTCCTGGTTTAGACTTGGGAGAGTGTATGTGTCTAGGAATTTATCCATTTCTTCTAGGTTTTCTAGTTTATTTGTGCAGAGATGTTTATAGTGTTCTCTGATGGTAGATTGTATTTCTGTGGGATCAGTGGTGATATCCCCTTTGTCATTTTTTATTGTGTCTCTTTGATTCTTTTCTTTTTTCTTCTTTATTAATCTGGCTAGCAGTCTATTTTGTTGATGTTTTTCAAAAAACCAGCTTGTGGATTCATTGATTTTTTTTTTTTTGAAGGGTTTTTCATGTCTCTATCTCCTTCAGTTCTGCTCTGATTTTAGTTATTTCTTGTCTTCTGCTAGCTTTTGAATTTGTTTGT
>NW_012121820.1:8134021-8160050 GCF_000951035.1 Colobus angolensis palliatus | reverse complement strand
CTCTCCATTTGCTTGGTTAGTATTACTGCATCCCTTTATTTTTAGCCTATGTGTCTTTGCACGTGAGATGGTCTCCTGAATACAGCACACTGATGGGTCTTGACTCTTTATCCAATTTGCCAGTCTTTGTCTTTTAATTGGGGCATTTAGCCTGTTTACATTTAAGGTTAATATTGTTATATGTGAATTTGATCCTGTCGTTATGATGATAACTGGTTATTTTGTCTGTTAGTTGATGCAGTTTCTTCATAGCATCGATGGTCTTTACAATTGGGTATGTTTTTGCAGTTGCTGATACCAGTTGTTCCTTTCCATGTTTAGTGCTCCCTTCAGGAGGCCTTGTAAGGCAGGCCTTTTGGTAACAAAATCTCTCAGCATTTGTTTGTCTATATAGGATTTTATTTCTCCTTCACTTATGAAGCTTACTTTGGCTGGATATGAAATTCTGGGTTGAAAATTCTTTCCTTTAAGAATATTGAATATTGGCCCCTACTCTCTTCTGCCTTGTAGGGTTTCTGTAGAAAGATCTGCTGTTAGTCTGATGGGCTTCCCATAGCGGGTAATCCGACCTTTGTGGGTGCCCTTAACATTTTTTTCTTCATTTCAACCTTGGAGAATCTGATAATTATGTGTCTTGGGGTTGTTCTTCTCAAGGAGTATCATTGTGGTGTTCTCTGTAGTTCCTGAATTTGAATGTTGACCTGTCTTGCTAGGTTGGGGAAGTTCTCCTGGATAATATCCCGAACAGTGTTTTCCAACTCGGTTCCTTTCTCCCCGTCACTTTCAAGTACACCAGTCAAACATAGGTTTGGTCTTTTCACATAGTCCCATATTTCTTGGAGGCGTTGTTCATTCCTTTTCATTATTTTTTCTCTAATCTTGTCTTCATGCTTTATTTCATTAAGTTGATCTTCAATCTCTGATATTCTTCTTTCGCTTGATCAATTCGGCTATTGATACTTGTGTAGGCTTCATGAAGTTCTCGTGCTGTGTTTTTCAGCTCCATCAGGTCATTTATGTTCTTCTCTAAACTGTTTACTGTAGTTAGCAATTCCTCTAACCTTTTTCCAAGGTTCTTAGCTTTCTTGCATTGGGGTTAGAACATGCTCCTTTAGCTTGGAGGAATTTGTTATTACCCACCTTCTGAAGCCTGCTTCTGTCAATTCGTGAAACTCATTCTCCATCCAGTTTTGTTCCCTTATAGGCGAGGAGTTGTGATCCTTTGGAGGAGAAGAGGTGTTCTGTGTTTGGAATTTTCAGCCTTTTTGTGCTGGTTTCTCCCCATCTTCATGGATTTATCTACCTTTGGTCTTTGATGCTGATGACCTTTGGATGGGATTTCTGAGTGGACGTCGTTTTTGTTGATGTTGATGCTATTCCTTTCTGTTTGTTAGTTTTCCTTCTAACAGGCCCCTCAGCTGCAGGTCTGTTGGAGTTTGCTGGAGGTCCACTCCAGACGCTGTTTGCCTGGCTATCACCAGCGGAGGCTGCAGAACAGCAAAGATTGCTGCCTGTTCCTTCCTCTGGAAGCTTTGTCCCAGAGGGGCACCTGCCAGATGCCAGCTGGAGCTCTCCTGTATATGAGGTGTCAGTCAGCTCCTGCTGGAAGGTGTCTCCCAGTCAGGAGACACAGAAGTCAAGGACTCACTTGAGGAGGCAGTCTGACCCTTAGCAGAGCTCGAACACTGTGCTGGGAGATCATCTGCTCTCTTCAGAACCCGCAGGCAGGCTGAAGTCATGCCCACAGCTGCCCCTTCCCCCAGGTGCGCTGTCCCAGGGAGATGGGAGTTTTATCTATAAGCCCCTGACTAGGGCTGCTGCCTTTTTTTCAGAGATGCCCTGCCCAGAGAGGAGGAATCTAGAGAGGCAGTCTGGCCACAGTGGCTTTGCCAAGCTGCACTGGGCTCTGCCCAGTTTGAATTTCCTGGTGGCTTTGTTTATTCTGTGAGGGGAAAACCGCCTACTCAAGCCTCAGTAATGGTGGACGCTCCACCCCCAACCAAGCTCGAGAATCCCAGGTTGACTTCAGATTGCTGTGCTGGCAGCGAGAATTTCAAGCCAGTGGATCTTAGCTTGCTGTGCTCTGTCGGGGTGGGATCCACTGAACTAGACCACTTGGCTCTCTGTCTTCAGCCCCCTTTCCAGGGGAGTGAAGGTTCTGTCTCACTGGCATTCCAGGCGCCACTGGAGTATGAAAAAAAAAAAATCCTGCAGCTAGCTCAGTGTCTGCCCAAATGGCCGCCCAGTTTTGTGCTTGAAACCCAAGGCCCTGTGGTGTAGGCACCCGAGGGAATCTCTTGGTCTGTGGGTTGCGAAGACTGTGGGAAAAGCATAGTATCTGCTCCAGAGTGCACCGTTCCTCATGGCACAGTCCCTCACAGCTTCCCTTGGCTAGGAGAGGGAATTCCCTGACCCCTTGGGCTTCCCAGGTGAGGTGACACCCTACACTGCCTCTGCTTGCCCTCTATGGGCTGCACCCGCTGTCTAACCAGTCCCATTGAGATGAGCCAGGTACCTCAGTTGAAAATGCAGAAATCTCCTGCTTTCTGCGTTGATCTCACTGGGAGCTGCAGACTAGATATCCGGCCATCTTGAAAGCTGAACCTAAATCTCTCTCTCTTTTTTTTTTTTTTTTTTTAAGATGGAGTCTCGCTCTGTCGCCCAGACTGGAGTGCAGTGGCATGATCTTGGCTCACTACAACCTCCATCCTCCTGGGTGCAAGTGATTCTTCTGCCTCAGCCTTCCAAGTAGCTGGGATTACAGGTGCATGCCACCATGTCCAGCTAATTTTTTTGTATTTTTAGTAGAGGGGGGGTCTTGAAGTCCTGATTTCCAATGATCCACCCGCTTCAGCTTCCCAAAGTGTGGGATTACAGGCGTGAGCCACCACACCCGGTGATCTGTCGGCCACTTTCATTGTCCTCTACAGCTAATCACCCAATTCTGTGCCTGTGTTTTACAACAAAAACCTGCACGTTTATAGCAGCTTTATTTATAATTGCTGAAAGTTGGAAGCAACCAAGATGTCCCTCAGTTGACGAATGGATTTGCCTGGGTCTGGCTCCCCTCTATCTAACCGGGAAATGGAGTGTGATTGTGTGTGTGTGTGTGTGTGTGTGTGTGTATGTGTGTGTTAGTGGAAGGATGTGTGGTTTCTCTCTGCATGGATGAATGAGTGTATTTGGACGGTCACAGTGCTGAGAGACTGTAACTGGGATTAGGTTTATGGGTATGAGTGAAGATTATAAGTGTGTAACCCCTCACATGTGTACTGTACTTTATACTTTAAGTGGTAGCATAGTGCTTAACAATGGCAGCAGCGGTTAACACATAGACTCTGGAGCTAGATTTCTTGGGGTTCAAATTCTGCCTCAATTCTGTGTGACCTTAGGCAAATTACTTAACTTCTCAGTGCCTCAGTTTCCTCACTTGTAACGCGAGGAAATATTAACGATCCCTCCCCCTCTTTTAGGATTATTGTGAGAATTAGAAGAGTTAATATATGTTAGGGACTTAACATAATACCTGGCATGTAGTAAGAGCTAATTAAGTGTTCACTGTTATAATTTCTCATTATAACTACAGAGTAGTTTGATATTTCAAGGAGAAATAATATGTTTGTTTCCACTGCTTTCACAACCCTGTGTTGTAATTAGCACTGGTTCCGCTGACACCTAAAGACACAGAGGCTCTGGGAGATTTCTGGCTCTAGGCCATAAAGTCCCACAAAGACAGAGTTGGGACTCAAGCTGAGATCCTGTGATTCCACTGGGGAGCAGGAGGAGGGATTTGCAGGTGATCTTTCTGGGCCTCCTGAGAGCAGCTTGGGTGCCCAAGATGGACTCAGGCAGGCAGCTCTGCTGTATGTGAAGCCAAGTGAGGGGCAGTGGGGGGAGCATGCTGCAAGTACAACTTAACCTCCCTGTATCCCCTCTGCCCACTTACCCTTACTCCTTTTTCTACCCAGATAAGGAGGGTTCCTGCCCCCAGGTGAACAGTAACTTCCCCCAGCTCGGCCTCTGTCGGGACCAGTGCCAGGTAGACAGCCAGTGTCCTGGCCGGATGAAATGCTGCCACAATGGCTGTGGGAAAGTGTCCTGTGTCACTCCCAATTTCTGAGGTAGGTGAATGGGAGAGAGAAAGCACACTGATGGCCAGGTGTTGTGGGAAACAGGAGAAAACGTCATCCAGGCAGAGTTGAAGGGAGGTTAGTTGCAGAGACAGTTGGGAAAGGTGTACTAGAGGAGTGACCCTCAGCCTGTTCTAAAAGAAGAGTGAAAGGTAGGCAGTCTGATGAGCTGCAGTGGGGAGGCTGTCTCAGGTGGAGGGAACAGAATAAGCAAGAGCTTGGCCAGGTATGGTGGCTCATGCCTGTAATCCTAGCACTTTGGGAGGCTGAGGTGGGCAGATCACCTGAGGTCGGGAGTTCAAGACCAGCCTGACCAACATGGATAAACCCCATCTCTACTAAAAATACCCCCCAAAAAAACCAAAAAAACAAAAAAACAAACCAAAAAACCTTTATGGGCTTGGTGGTGGGTGCCTGTAATCCCAGCTACTCAGGAGGCTGAGGCAGGAGAATCGCTTGAACCTGTGAGACAGAGGTTGTGGTGAGCCGAGATGTCACCATTGCACTCCAGCCTGGGCAACAAGAGCGAAACTTCATCTCAAATTAAAAAAAAAAAAAAAACAAAAGCAAGAGCTTGGTGGTACCCTTGGGCTGAAATCTTGTGGTTGTCATGTGCTACTTTTAACAATTTCTCAGCAAAGGAATCTGAAGATAACTGATAGAATTCAATAGTGCACAGGTGAGCAACTGAAGCCCAGAGAGGGGGTGTGCTCTTGGTGCCCGAGAGGGAACTATGGTTTCTCTAAACTAAGCTATGGTCTCCCTGAAGCCAGAGCTCTCAGATGCCAACTGCATGGAAAGGCTTTGCAGTCAAGAAGACCCAGGTTCAAATGTTAGCTCTGACACTTACCTAGCCTTTCACCTCCCTGAGTCACAGTTACCTTGCTTATAAAATGCAGCTAAATAAGATCTAATGGATCAGATATCCCATTTAAACCTAAGGAATGAAGGCATGGCAGAACTTCCTAATAGTAGAGGGATTCTTAGGGAAAGAAATGGCCATGGTCCCTCAGGAAGGCCACAGTGGACATCTGGGACCACAGTATACCCAGGTGCCTGCTAGGGATGGTCTGAAGGAGAAGAGTATGTCTAGAATCTGTAGAAAATGCAAGCAGAGCCCCCCCAGAAGGTGAGGCTTTGCTGCATGGGTTTGTGGGATGGGGTGGGGTCAAGGAGCTGGTCTAGGATTTAAGCTGCAGGTACTCTTGCCTAATCTAATGGATATTGTTGTTGATGGTGTTGTTATGATTTTCTTCCTCCAGCTCCAGCCACCACCAGGCTGAGCAGTGGGGAGAGAAACTTTCTGCCTGGCCCTGCATCTGGTTCCAGCCCACCTGCCCTCCCCTTTTTCTGGCCTCTGTATTCCCTCCTGGGCTGACCACAGCTTCTCCCTTTTCCAACCAATAAAGTAACCACTTTCAGCACGTTCTGTCTCTGTCTCCCGAGTTGGGCTGAGGTGGGTGGGCAAATGTTAAGGGTGTGACCAGATCATCCAGGCATGAAGTCCAGAGAAGGATCGCCTGGTAGGTGTTAGCACTCTCCTGATGGATCCTTGCACCAACCCTGTGAATCTGGTCATTATTCCTCCAGGGGGATGGATGAGAAAACAGCGGCTCAGATGGGCGGTGGGATGCTTCCAAAGCCACTCAGATTCATTGCTGGGAGTGCTGATAATAGCAGCAGCATGTACCAGGTGCCAGACACGGTGCTGGGAGGTTTGCTTATGAGATCCTCTGGCTCCTCAAAACAGTCCCCAGAGTGGTTAACAACATACCCCTGTCATAGACCTGGACTCCATGAGATTACTTGCCAGTGGCCATACAGAAAGATGGCAAAGCCAGGATCCTCTCTTGTTGATACTTTAAATTAAAGTTTTATTTTATATAAGTAATATAGTCATATGTATCAAAACTCAAAAGATTAAAAAAAGATATACAATGAAAAGTGGCTTTCACCCTTTACCCCCTGCCTCCACCTTCCACCCCAGCCACCAAGTTGTTTTCTATGGAGACAACAATTGTTCTCAGTTTCTTGTGTTTCTTTTCAGATGCGTATCCCCAACTCTCAATCCTTTCTCTCTCCCTTCTCTGTTTCTTCCGCTTTTCCTTTCTATTCCCCCTCTATGCCTCACTCTATTCTTTCTCTCTCCTCTATTCCTTCCTCTCCATCCTCTCTCTC
The DNA here is from genome assembly GCF_000951035.1 of Colobus angolensis palliatus. Lineage (NCBI taxonomy): Eukaryota > Metazoa > Chordata > Mammalia > Primates > Cercopithecidae > Colobus > Colobus angolensis. The sequence goes on along the minus strand of NW_012121820.1, from coordinate 8,153,742 downwards.
CATGCCCCCTCTCTTAATGCCCCTCTGTCTATGTACATTCCTCTCTCTATCCCCTTCTCTCCTCACTCCCTATCTCTATCATCTCTTTCCATTTGCTAGAGTAGGTAGACATGAGCAGGACAAGAGAGGGCTCCCCGTCACACACCCAGGAATGTTGGGTGACTATCAGGTGATGGTCGGGTAGTGGTTAAACTGTCTCTCTAACATGATCATTGGGCTGGGCGCAGTGGCTCACGCCTGTAATCCCAGCACTTTGGGAGGTGGAGGCAGGTGGATCACCTGAGATCAGGAGTTTGAGACCAGCCTGGCCAACATGGCCAAACCCCATCTCCACTAAAAATACAAAAATTAGCCAGGCATGGTGGCATGCACCTGTAATCCCAGCTACTCTGGAGGCTGAGGCAAGAGAACTGCCTTAACCCGGGAGGTAGAGTGAGCTCAGATCACACCACTGCACTCCAGCCTGGATGACAGACAGAGACTCCATCTTTTTTCTTTAAAAAAAAAAAAACTACAGATAAAAGTTTTCTTGGCTCTGAAAAACAAAGATCAGCAACATTTTAAGTAAAAAGTAATAAAAAGGGTTATTTTAGTCGTCTATTAGTTCAGTCTATACAGTTAACACCTGTTCTGCTTGATATTCATGAACATTTCAGCCCTCCATGAGAGTCCTGAAAGTTCTTCCTTGATTCTAATGTCACAGTCTCCAAAGTTATCAGAAACCTGCATTCAACAGCACCTGTCAAAGTCCTATAGCTGATTATAAGCCACCTTTTGAAGAGAATCAAAACAAGACAATAATTGTGGGTGACAAAGTCTTAGAACAGCCACTACTAAGGCCACAATTGACTAAGAATTTTGGTTACTTCTGTGGCATACAACAATTTTACACAAGTTATAATTATTAATTATATACACTAAGCCATATCAGAATTACAGGACTTTCCAATAATTTTGGAACACATACTAATAACATATTTATACAAATACAGCCCAAAGAAAGCTAAACACCATTTCATATTTGACAATGCTTCCTGTATGATTTTTATACCAAATAAGCCAAATATGTCATTTTTGGACTTTAGGGGACCTAATAGCTATAAGATTAATTAGGTCAGAAAAAGACATAATTTATAATTTGGTTTTGGAAAGTTTGTTACTATCAAAGGTTTAAAACACTTGATATTATAAAAGAATTGTAGGCCATCCTAAGTCATCTAGCCAAAATAACTCAAAAATTTTAAAAAGGCAAAAAACTTTATTCATGGAAAATCTTGTTCAAAAGAGAAAGCCAAATTTCACCTTTGCATTAGTATACTATTAATATCAAACCCAATTCTTAGTAGAACCTTAGACAAATCTCTTCATTTTTAATGTTTGACCCTAAGGTAAGATTCTCATAAATCTTGTGACCCTTTATAAATTTTTGTTAAAGAGCAGATCAGTGCTCCAAGGAAACCCTTTTGTGCTTTTATTCCAATGTTCAATTTACAAAAAAACTGAATACTATCACTTTAGCCAATATGTTCACACACAGAATTTCTTTTATAAGATTAATCTTTCACAAACCTATCACAACTTGCTCAAACCTTCAGCTTTATCCTATCTTACTTAAAACCTTTAACCCTCTAAACTAGTGTAGCCGAAAAACTCCCACATCTCCATGCCTTCTTATAATCTTTTACCGAAAACACATTTCATTTTCCTAACACACCTTGCATGTAAAACGTTTCTTTAGTAGTCTCAATTACATGTTACACTGTTAACTCTTAGCAACTTTTATTTTTGCTGAAAAACCCGATAAGTTAGTGATTTTTTAATTATGTAGCAGGTGTGGAGCCTAAGATACGAGACAAAGATGCAGATAAGGTCTCTTTCCAGCATAGTGAGGGGGCATCCCCAACTCCACATGTCCACAGGCCTTACCTAGAGTCTAATAGCTCAAAGAATAGCTCTTCTTTGACTTTTTAAAAGTCAAAGAAGCAGGTCATGATCTTAAAGCGTTAGCAAACCTAATATCTGCCTAATTTAGACTAAATGTCTTTATTTTACCAATAATTTTTTAAACTGTCCTTATCTTCCAAAGCTTACTAAAGTCACGTGAACTAAAAGGCATTAGTTTTTATTTTCCTGACAAAATATTTGATTTAAGCACTTATTTTTAAGCCAATTAATCAGAACTTCTTCATATATAAATGTCACACACAAAACACATATAAATATACAGACAGAAGAAGATCCAGTAGTTGTAAGATTTTTCATTGGGCAGTTTTTAAGTTTCTTAATTGGATTACTGGCTTCAGGGTGGGGTCCTTTGAGGAACAGGGCTAGGAAAACATGCCATTTCTAGGGCCTAATAAGCAGATACAGATGGAAAGCAAAACAGATCCCCAAAAATTCAGGGTCATATTTTTATGCCAGATCCTGGATTTCCAAAAAAGAAATACTACAGAACAAGACAATGAATGATCTTACTGTGAGTTTCATTGCAAGACAACCCAGAGTCAATCAGCCCATTCTGTGATCAGCCTATCCCCCATGGAAGCCTTATCTCAGTGGTGGGGTGGGGGGTGGGGACGTTTCCATACCTTCTAGGAGGCTGAGAGCATGCCTCTCTGATCCAAACGTGCAGAGAGCCAAGTATCCCCCCAAAACTGCCACTGGTCATGCCCAAAAGCATATTTGCTACCTAGTTATTGCACATGAAAACTCGCTCATAATGCGAAGTAATTTCTGATACTCTAAAAAGTAAAAAACGTCAGATAATGCAATGCAAAACAGAACAGAGCCTTAGCTTTTGAGAGAGATCTGCTTTCAGTTCCTGGGGTTTAATGAGGAAAACAGATGTTTTCTCTAAAATGGGGTCTGTGGCGCCTCCTCTGTTTTTCTCAAGGAGTCCAAGGCTGTTAGAAATTGTCTTAGGTCCTCTCATGTGTGCATCAAGAGTGGCAAGTATCGGGTGAAAACCCCACCCCCGATATTCAACATGGGTTCTTTTCTATTTCCCTAAGCATCGGCTGGTCTGAGAAATAAAGGGAAAGAGTACAAAAGAGAGAAATTTTAAAGCTGGGTGTCTAGGGGAGACATCACATGTTGGCAGATTCCGTGATGCTCCCTGAGCTGTAAAACCAGCAAGTTTTTATTAGTGATTTTCAAAAGGGGAGGGAGTGTACGAATAGGGTGTGGGTCACAGAGATCACATGCTTCACAAGATAATAAAATATCACAAAGCAAATGGAGGCAGGGCGAGATTAAAATTGCTAATGAAGTTTTAGGCATGCATTATCATTGATAACGTCAGGAGACAGGGTTTGAGAGCAGACAACCAGTCTGACCAAAATTTATTAGGCAGGAATTTCCTCGTCCTAATAAACCTGGGAGTGCTACAGGAGACCAGGGCTTATTTCATCCCTTCGCCTTCGACCGTAAAAGACAGCTGCCCCCAAAGTGGTCATTTCAGAGGCCTACCCTCAGGGGCCATTCTTTCTCAGGGATGTTCCTTGCTGAGAAAAAGAATTCAGCAATATTTCTCCTATTTGTTTTTGAAAGAAGAGAAATATGGCTCTGTTCCACCCAGCTCACCAGCAGTCAGACTTTAAGGTTATCTCCCTTGTTCCCTGAACATTGCTGTTATCCTGTTCTTTTTTCAAGGTGCCCAGATTTCATGTTGTTCAAGCACACATGCTCTACAAACAATTTGTGCAGTTAACAGAATCATCACAGGGTCCTGAGGCGACATACATCCTCCTCAGCTTATGAAGATGACGGGATTAAGAGATTAAAGACAGGCATAGGAAATCACAAGGGTATTGATTGGGGAAGTGATGAGTCCATGAAATCTTAATTTATGTTCAGAGATTGGAGTAAAGAGAGGCATAAGAAATTATAAAATTTGGGGGAACTAATAAATGTCCATGAAATCTTCACAATTTATGTTCTTCTGCCATGGCTTCAGCCAGTCCCTCCATTCCGGGTCCCTGACTTCCCACAACAGCAAGAAGACAAAACAGAGAAAAAAACAATTCAGTCAACTGAAAAAAAAAAAAATACCTTCTTTCCCCTTGTTTTCCCTTTGTTAAAAAAAAAAAAAATACTTTTTTCTTCTGAAAAATAAGACCTAAGAAGAGAAAAAAGCATAAAGGCCTTTTAAATATACATATAGCTTGGATATCTGCTTTTAATTAAGCTAACTTTTAACAAAATCTCCTATTACCAGACTCTAGCTGGGACAAACAGCCAATATTTACGGTCTTTAAACTTTACCAAAGGCAATCTCCCAGGTGAAACCAATAAGCCTTAACTAAGGTTATGACTTAACCACAGGTGTACGAAGTATTTTCAAACAGGTGGTAAGCGGTTTTTACAAGATTTAGAATCTACAAAGGTAGCTTAGAGAAGGGAAAATTCAAAAAGGTAAGCCAGATGTTGTTCAAGGAGGGGCAGAGAATCAACAAATGGCAAAGGTCACACAGATATCAAACCAGAAAGGACTAACTCCCTGAGCTGGGAATTGAATCCTGAATCTGGACTGCCATTGTGAAAAGACAAATCCTTAGCTACTAAGCTTCAGCATTGGGCAGTTTCCATTTCTTTTCTTAGAAGGACCATAGAGACAGCCAATTTTGAGCTTGCAAAGGCTTTTAACTGCTCAAGACAATTTTTAGGGCTGTGACGTGAACCTCAAAATTCCTGTCCTCTGGATGGTGGAGACTAAGAGGGTGTACCACCGTATGGTTACAAGGTCAGGCTCCCAAGGACATAAAACAGGACAAAGGGAAACTTCATCCAGTTTTTGTTTGTTTCACGGACCTGCAGCAAAGTTTGTAACTGACCAGTGTGCCGGACTGGCTTGAACGGCAAGCTTATGGGGTCCTAAGCCCACGTTCTATCCTAAGGTACCTCTCTTTATGACAGAAAAATACAGAAAGATGAATTCATAGCACAAAGTACACTAGATTTGCTACAGCTTAAGACTAGCCTCATGAAGCCTTTTGTTTCATTAATTGAAACTTTTCAGAGGAGACAGTGATTTTTACCATTCCTACAATCGGTGCGCACAGAGAGAGGCCAGAAGTCTGACTGGTAAGAAATTCTTACCCTTTTGCTGGAATACCATTTTCTGGGTTCCCTTTCCCTGAGTGGCCCTAGAGAATCTACTTGCTGCATCATAGCGCTGGGGGCCAAGCTGCAACACAAAGTAAAATTTGAAAAAAAAAATCTCAATTTTGTAAGATGCTGCCCAGTGGATTGCATGGGGTAATCAAATTAACATTTTCCATTCCAGCCAGAGCAAAATACGTGTGACAAAACATAGACATTAGCTGCTCTGCTTGGCACCCAATATCTAACTGGCAAGGCTCAAACTTACCCCCCGTTGGGCCTTGTCACCTTTAATCCGTTCAAAGTGGGGTGGAATGACCTCCCACCAGAAATTTCAACATGTGGTCTCTGGGTAAGATGGAAGAGCAGATAGTCTCCTTAAGTAACAGAAAAGACAGGAAAGGAAAAGGAAAGAAAGAGAGAGTGAGAGAGAGAAGCCTTGTCTGAGGCAGGGTGGGGAAGCAGGGAGCTCAGGGAGGCCAGAGAAGTACCCACCCACTGCAGCAACACCGAATCAAAAGTTCAGGCGGGCACTTGTCAGTCACAGAGGGATCTTTTCCAGCAGTCCCATCAGCTCTCAAGTTTCCCCCTATGGGGAGAAAAAAAAGTTCCCCATGTTCCATGATCCTGTACATGCCTAATCCTGTCACCTATCAGCAAAGAGTGCAAGGCAGCAAAGAGTGCAAGGCAGATTAATCCAAAGAGAATAGCAGTTAACATTTCACAGTGCCAAATCCATTTCTAGACAAAAGGGATGTTACTGAGGGGAACCTCTAACCCACTGTCTTTCTCTTTTCTTTGCCCTGGCTCTCGCTCTCGCTCTCCTTCCTTTTGAGACGGAGTTTTTTGCTCTGTCGCCCAAGCTGGAGTTGTGTTTCATCCTAAGGTACCCCTCTTTATGACAGAAAAATACATAAAGAAAATTTACAAAATACAGAAAGAGCCCCTGCGGCTGGAGGAGAAACCTCCACCCACCCCACCTCCTGCCCCGACTCCTCAGCCTCTGCCACCCGCTCCGCCGCCACAGCGAGCCCTGCCCTCGCCACCCCCGCTCCTGGCCCCCACACTCAGCTCACCACCGCCTCTGCCACCTCCACCAGCTATGCCCTAGCCTCCACCCCCACCCCCACCAGCCGCTGTCCCACCGGCTGCCCCTCCCGAGGAGCCCGCCCCCCATCCCCCGAGGACCCTGAGCTGCCGGACACCTGGCCTCTGTACCTGGCCAAGAAGCAGGAGGGGGCGGCTGTGTGTCGGGAGATGGACTAGGAGGCCCGCGAGAGTGGCGGAGAGGGCATCTTTCGTGAGCGGGACGAGTTCGTCATCCGCACAGAGGACATCCTTTCCCTCAAGGTGAGTCCCAGCCTTCTCCAAAAACTGGGCCTGATGGATTGAGTGTTTGTTGAGTGGCTGCTGGATGAGAGGCTTGTGTTGGGACCTGCAGATCTAGTCATGGCTGAGGGAGAATGGCTGGGCCCCACTGGAATTCACAGTCCAATGGTGCCCATAGAGGTGGCAGTGATCTGCGGGCCTCAGATTATTTGTGTATGTGTCTATACATGCATTCACTGCCTGTATATAAGGTAAAGAATTTTTTTTTTTTTTTTTTTTTTTTGGATGGAGTCTCACTCTGTCGCCCAGGCTGGAGTGCAGTGGCATGATCTCGGCTCCCTGCAACCTGTGCCTCCCAGGTTCAAGCAATTCTCCTGCCTCAGCCTCCCGAAGAGCTGGGATTACAGGCACATACCACCACACCCGGCTAATTTTTGTATTTTTAGTGGAGGCAGGATTACTATGTTGGCCAGGCTGGTCTGGAACTCCTGACCTCGGGTAATCCACCCACCTTGGCCTCCCAAAGTTCTGGGATTACAGGCATGAGCCACTGCGCCCAGCCACTCCCTATGTCTAAGAAGGGACTCTAATTTTTCTCAGTTAAGCCTTTAACCCAAGTTTGGTCAAGCGTCTTTGCTTTTTATTAACAGGGGCCTTTAAGCCTCTTTGTCTTAGGAGGGACTCTAACTCTCCTAAGTTGGGCTTCTAACCCAATCCCATCCTTTACCCAGGTGACCGAGAATATGATAAAACTGGTGAATCCCATGAATAACAGGCCCTTTCTTTCTTTATTTTACTGTAGCACTCTCCCTGGATATCTGTATGGTTAACTTTCACTCACCTCATTCAAGTCTTTGCTCGAGTGTAACCTTCTCAAAAAGGTCCACTATGACCATCCTCATTAAAATTGCAATCTCTGCATCCCCAGTTCCCCCTATTCTACTCACTTTTTCCCCATAGTACCTTGTACTATTAGTCTATATAATTAAATTATGCATTATGCTTATTGTTTATTTTCTGGGCCTCACCCTGAATATAATATTTATTATCTTTGCCTCACTCTGAATGTAAGCTCTCAGAGTGTGATCAAGAAGTGGGAAGGAAAAGATTATTGTTTTGTCCATTTTGTGTTTGGCATATAGTAGGCACTCAATAAACATATGTTAATTGAATGACTGACTGAATGAATGAATGAGGAGTTATTTGCTAGAAGCAATATCATATGGGATACAGTCACTGTGATTAAGAAATTCCACAAATCCATGGATACCAGTACTGGCACAGGCATGGAAGGCAAGGAAATAAAATTCAAATTCAGAAATAAAATTTGAAATCAAATTCAACTTCAGAATATCTATTCCCATGAGGGCCAATCACCCCTGCCTCCCTGCTTTTGAAGGGGTCTCATGTACCTGTGACCAGATAGCTGGTTCATTTTCTCTGGTTAATGGCACTATATCAGGGCTTAGATTGACCACCACGGTAGCAGGCTCACTGCTGGAGTACACTGCTGGTGTACCGTAGATGTCAATAGGCAGATCAGCCTCCTAAGTGGGAAGTACATGTTATTGGCCCCAGGCTTAGCCTCCACCACTGTCACATGGTGCTTTGTTTATGAGCCCCCTGAGCAAGCACTAGGGTGGCCAGGGAGACAGGCTGACTGATATCTACAGGGGTGTCATCCTCTCTAAGTGATTACAAGAGCTTCTCTTGTAGCTTTTGTGAAGTGCCTGCAGGACACTGAGGGAGGTCTGGGCCCATCTGGGCTCAGTTCCTCTTTGGCTTTGAGGCCCAAGAAATAGCTAGTTATGTTGTCATCCTGGGTACTGGCCATGATTACATTGTCACAATGGGACTGTGCAAGTGTGCTGTCTCAGTTTCAAATAGCTTCTGTAGGAAGATGGTACTAATTGTGCAGTAAGAAACTGTGTTTATAACCTGGATATTAGATCAAGATGGTGAAGATTGCTTGACATTTTTACAACATATCAGGGTGGTATGTTGCGAATGTAAGAAACTTGGTAACCCCCATGTGGGATTTCCTCTATCTAGTAGAATTGCACAACCCCAAATATTCCTTTTGAGAAAACTGGAAGGTTAGAGAAGCAACACTCATTGAAAATCCCCCCAATTTTGTGTCCTCTGTATTGCTTTTCTGAAAATGCATCATCTGATCATATTGCAGTAAATGCAACTGCTATATGATTTAAACATTCATTTCTCTAAGCCTCAAACCCAGTCCAATTTCATTTATGTAGTGTCCAACCTAGGGCTTGGTTTAAGTGAGGAGAGGTCAAGAGTGGAGACAAGATCTCTTTCAGATTTTGAGGTGTCCTAACACCCATTATTTACAAATGAGCTTAAGTCCTTACAGGGGCCATCCCAGCAGAACATGGTGTCCAGAAGAGTCAGAGGAGCTAATTATTGGATTCAATCACAGCCCAGTGCAGGGATCTTGGAGCCCAAAATACACTGCTTCTTGGAGAGGCTGCCCGCTACTGTAACCGGCAAAAGGGTCTGGCTGCTTGCCTCTTGTAAAAAGAAGCCAGTATAATGAGAATGAGTTGTGATAAAAAGAGAGCAAGATTTTATTATCCATGCTAGGTAGAGGAGAAGTGGATGTAATTCTTTCCAAAGATTTCCACTCTATAATTTGTAGAGGGAACACGGGGTTTTTTAAAGAGAGGGTTCGGAATGCAGAAGAGGCAGGGGGCTAGGAGGTATCAGGTGGGGTGACCCACTCCAGTGGCTTGTCTTGAATTATTGTTCTGTCTGGTGAAAGGGCCAGCACCATTGTGGCTGGGAGTGTCTGGTCCGTATCAGGATCTGGCCCCTGAAGCTTCTAAGGAAAGTATTGACCAGATAAATGAATATAATGTATGCTTAACAAACATCTGGATAAATAAATGTGCATAAGTTGTTGGGGGCACAGAATGGGAAAAGAAAGAGAGTGGAGGTTTACAGCATATTCCAAGGCTGTGTCTCAAGATGAAAGGAAACACATATGCAGTTTGTCACAAAGTGATATCTTGAGATTAGGGAGAAAGGAGGCAAGAAAACAAAGTGTTAAAATGTGGTTTGAAGCCAAACTGCTCCTTTACGCTAATAAACGCAATCCATGCTATTAAGACAGGAATTGGGGTAGAGCTAGGATCTAGTAATGCTACCCTTTCCTGCCTACTGCCAGTCTTGGAATTCTTGCCCCCAGCCTGGCCCTCACCCTTTACCCTAATGCTACCATCATCCATCAGCCCCACTCTACCAGCCTCAGTGCTTCTGCAGCACCGAGTCCCATAGCCCCATTCCAATTGTAATGGCTCCAGCTTTCCCCTCTTCACTTTTGCTCCTGCTGGTGCTGTGACTGCTGTGTGGTCCCACTTGTCCTGTCCGTTGATGCAGCCTTTGGAGACCCCAACTTGAAAAATAAGCAAATGGCAAACAAAAAAAATATCCTCCTCCTTTCCCACCTCATCACTGTGTTTACCCAGTTCATAATTCTACCTTAAGGTCATGGCAAAGAGAGAGAGTGTAGAAAAAGTGCAAATGGAGTGATGGCAGACAAAGCAAACACAAGCAAACAAAATGAGCCCTCTAGTCATTGCTGCAGCCTGTTGGCCAGCAGATGGGGGTCTGCTTTGCTTAGCTAGTAAAGGTGGTGCTTGGAGGAGCTACAGCATGCACCACACCACCCCCCACCCTGACTTTTTTCTTTCTTTCTTTCTTTCTTTTTTTTGAGACGGAGTCTGGCTCTCTTACCCAGGCTGGAGTGCAATGGTGCAATCTCGGCTCACTGCAACCTTAGCCTTTGGGTTCTGGCGATTCTTCTGCCTCACCCTCCTGAGTAGCTGGGATTACAGGCACCTGCCACGAAGCCTGGCAAACTTTTGTATTTTAGTAGAGATGGGGTTTCACCATGTTGGCCAGGCTGGTCTCAAACTCCTGACCTCAAGTGATCCACCTGCCTCTCAAAGTGCTGGGATTACAGGCGTGAGCCACCGCGCCCGGCAGCATGCTGACTTGTTCCACAGAACAGCATAGCATTAGTAAATTCTGCCTGCAGAGCATACAGATCTTAGACACACAAGTTTCTGTATATCCCCCTCCCCAGCTGAGACATTAACCCCCAAAAGTCCAGGGCCCAGCCACACCAGACCCATTGGGATGAGCTCATTACATAAAAACTTGGTGAATTTGCAAGAGATGGGCCCCCTGGGGCTGCTCTGCCCTAGTGTTTATGGTCTTCACATCTTGAACACCCCTCAGAGGATTTCTCCCTGGATGAATAATCCATAGCCTGTGGTTTATTATGGGTTAGGATTAGGACTTTTACACCACCTGGGGGATAGACAATGAAGACGACTGCCCTCTTCCATCAATCTCAAAGTAAGTACAAATGGGAAGATTGGTGGTTTCCTTGGCAAGTAGAGCTCTGTGAAGCTAGGTGGCACCACAGGACCTACTTCAAACAAGACCCCGGTGGTTGGCTGGGTGTGGTAGTTCATGTCTATTATCCCAGCACTTTGGGAGACGGAGGCAGGAGGATTGCTTGATCCAAGGAGTTTAAGACCAGCCTGAGCTGGTTTCTACAAAAAATACAAAAATCAGCCAGGCATGGTGGCACATGCTTGTAGTCCCAGCTACTCTGGAGGCTGAGGTGGGAGGACCACTTGAGCCCAGGAAGTCAAAGCTGCAGTCAGCCATGATTGTGACAGAGCAAGACCTTGTCTCAAAAAAACAAAACAAAAAACCTGGTGAGCTCTGCAGCCTCATGGTAGGTGCCTGGGATGGTTGAGTGGTTGGAGCACAGAAAACCCTAGATTGGCTCATTTGTGATCTATGTTGTAGGGCCAGAGACTCTGGTTTGAAATAATAGAAATCTCTCAACTTCTTAATATATGACTTAGGTGAGCACATGCTTATCAGAAGGACAGTTCTCCATCCATCCTGGGGGATTCCCATTCAGCTGTGGCAGATTAGCAGAGTCACTGTCATTTCTTTTACTTTTCTCTATGGTTTCATAGGATACCACTATATACCACTGTGGTGACTTCTCCTTCACCATTTTCTTTATGTTTTATTCTTTTCTTTCAGTGTTTAATTTTGACATAATTTCAGACTTAAAGTTGCAGGCTGGGCACAGTGGCTCATACCTATAATCCCAGCACTTCAGAAGGCTGGGGCAAGAGGATCACTTGAGCTCGGGAGTTTCAGACCCAGCTTGGGCAGTGCAGAGAGACCCCTGTCACTACAAAAAAATTAAAAAATTTGCCCTGCATGGTGGTGCACACTTGTGATCCCAGCTCTTCAGGGGGATGAGGCAGGAGGATCTCTTGAGCCCAGAAGTTTCAGGCTGCAGTGAACTGTGATCACGCCACTGCACTCCAGCCTGGCCAACAGAGGGAGATCCTGTCTCATAAAAACAAAAAGAAAGAAAAGTTGCAGAAATAGTACCAAGATTTCCTGTACACCCTTCACCCACATTCTCGAAATGCTGACATTTTACCACACTTTTCTTAATCCTCTCTCTGTCTTTCTCTGACACACACACACACACACACACACACACACACACACACACACACCCCACACATTATGTTTGTTCATAGCATATGGGAATAAGTTGCAGACATCTTAAATACATCAATTAATTTTCTAAAATAAAGGTATTGTTTAAAATAGGCTCAGTACAATAGTCAAATTCAGGAAATGAACATTAATACAGTGCTAGTACCTATACTAGTATATACGGCAAAACTGGCTACATAACTGTGGGGGTGCTCAGTGCAAAGTAAAAATGTGGAGCTCCTTGTTCAAAAAAACAGGGGAAAACATGTCAGTAAAGGTACTCAAAAGGCTTTCTTCTTTCTTGCAGAGTCTCTCTCTAGACCTGTCATGGAGCTTTTGATTTATTGTTTCTGTCACTATCCCTCAAGCATGGGGATAGTTGTGGAGCAGTGCAGACCCTCAGACCTACCTAGGGTTCCTGACTGCTACTTGGTGGTATGTCCTGGAGGATTCTGCTTGCTGCCGGATTCTTCCTCATGCCAGCTGGCAGACTGAAGCTCTGTGACTCAGGAAATCAATCTTCCCTGTCCACAGGTCCATTGCACCAACCCATGGATGGGCAGTCCCCAAGCAATTGCAACCTCTGTGCTGAGACATGCTCCGTACAGGATCGGGATAGGTGAGAGGCTTGCTCCTGCCAAGTCACCCGTTGAATGTACTGTGCTGCTGCCAGCCCGGGACTGGGACAGTAATTGGCATTCCCTGAAATGCCACAGGATGTGCACACCTAACTCTGACCCTGCCTACACCCTTTCCCAAGGCCCCGTGGGAGTGGTTGGCAACTATAGAACATGGGCCTCCCCTTGCCAATGTGATTCGACTGCCATGTGCATAGCAGCAGTCAGGGGGCAAAGGTGGAAAGGGGAGGGCTGAGCAGAGCCATGGTGCCAGTGGGTGGAGGGTGAGCTGCTGAGAACCCATCCCGGGAAGGCAGCCAGAGGTGGGACTGCTCTTGAGTCCGGACGCCTAGCTCCCGGAGCATGTACCATCGTCTAATTGACCTTCACTTACAAACACAAGTTTAAATAACGGAGAATTTTAAGACAATGACCACAGGGAATTACATCGTGGGTGCAGGGTCCTTCTGCATCTAAGGCCTTGTGTGACTTGGGTGCATGTCTACAAAGCCCATCTATAGACCTTATTTGGATTCTACCAATTGTCTCAATAATGTCCTTTACAACAGAAGAAAATCCTGGATCCTACATTGCATTTAGTTGTCACGCCTCTTTAATCTTCCTCTTTTTCTTTCTTTAAGTTACTTAGTTCAGCAGCAGATTAATCTTCTTTCATCTGGAAAAGTTTCTCAATCTTTTTTTGTCTTTCATGACGTTAACATTTTGGACGATTAAAGGCCATCTATTTTATAGACTGTCTCTCAGTTGAGCTTATCTGATATTTCTTCACAATTAGATTCATGTTATGCATTTCTGGCAGGAATGCTATAGAAAAGATACTGTATTCTTTGTGGAGGATCATACCACGAGGCACATGCTGTTGATTTGTTTTGTTACTAATGGTGTTAACTTCAATTACTTGAGTGAGACAGTGGCTGCCTATTTTCCCATTTGCAATGAATAAGTATTTGTGGGAAGAATGATTATTTAATGGTTGCTAGATGATGTTTTCCTTTTATTATTTCCTTTTATTTATTTATATTTTTTGTAGAGACGGTCTTGTCATATTGCTCAGGCTTGTCTTGAACTCCCGGCCTCAAGAGTTCCTCCCACCTCGGCATCCCAAAGTGCTAGGATTACACATGTGAACCATCATGCCCAACTGTTAAATGATAATTTTCTAATTCTATCCTTGACCCCTTGTCTACCTTTATTGAGCCCTTTTTGGCTCCCTATCCTTGCCTACAATGTGACATTTTGGTGTTGTGTTCCATCTACTCTTCTGAGCCTGTGGACACGATGCAGGTAGGGGAGGTTTGGGGCTCTGATCTCTCTGAGGTTTGCGTTAAATGTCTTAAGCCAGGGTTTACTCCATGAGTTAGTGGAGTGTCTTACACCTGAGAGGGCGTTAAGCTTCACTTTCGCACCATCCTTCTTTCTCTCCTTCCCTCCTTCCATAATTCAGAGATTGTGAGAATCATGGCTGTGACTCATAGCTTAACACTTTAACTCTAAAAAAGAAATCCCAGGTCACTCTTTTCCTCCATGGTATCATGTCTACAAAACTAATCTACAAGTACTTGTTGAGTACTTATTCTGTGCATGCCAGTTTGCTTGGCTTACTGTAGAGAAGAAATGTGTAAGGCAAAGTCACTGCTTTCAAGAACCCACAAGCTGTAAACATGAAGAGTAGAAGCAGGCAGGCCTGGAATATCTCTGTGTAGTCTACATGGAGAGGTCCAGGGGATTTTATGGGATGGGGAGGTAAATAGGTCATGGCAGAGCTGAGCTTTAATGATAGCAAACTGATTAAAAGCATTGGCTCTAGAATTAGACTTTGATTCAAACACCATCTTCATTCCTTCCTAATTTGTTATTCTGGGCAAGTAATTTATCTTTCTGACCCTCAACTTTTTCATTTGTAAGATACAGTTGTTAATAGAATCTTCCTCTCAGAGCTGTTGGGAATATTAAATGAGATAATGTATGCAAAGCACTTAGGTTGGTTCCTGACATATCCTAAGTGTTTCATAAGCAGTAGTTATTAAAATCTTAAAGGAAGGTATTATGTACCAAGAACTTTTCAAATGCATCTCCGCTGTTGACCCGGAAATTCCACTTAGAATCTATTATGAGTAAACAACCAGAAACGCCCATAGTGATTACTTACTATATCGAGAAAACTTCAACAACCTTTAACATTTAACATTAACATGTAAGCATTGAAGCTTGTTTAAGTAAATGATGATCTCTTCATGCAAGTAAACCTCTACACATATTAGCAATTATGTTACAGAATATTTAACGATAGAAGAAAATCTTTACCTAATATTGTCAACTGGTAAAAAGAGGCTATAAATCTGCATTAATATATAGTCTTAAACTGTTCTCTATCCCATATATTTCTTTCATTCTTCCCAGAAACATTTTTAAAGGACTTGAGGAGCTTGCCACTGCCCCAAGGGGCATTTGGAAGATTCTTCTCTAGCAAGTGTGATGTTAAAAAGTTTAATGGGACCTTTAACTTTACGTCAGGAGGGTTATTCCCAGCGCCCACGTAGCATATCTGGCACACACTAGCCTCTGGTACACTTTGAGAGAGTTAAGTTTATCTGTTTGTCTTTGCATGCAAGCAACTTTTACATCACAACAGCTCTCAGAATCCAGACATGGTGATGTAGAACTACTGGGTATTTGTACTGATAGGGACCACGCACTATGAGCCTTGAGCTTCACCTGTGAATAAATCTCAGGGAAGAAAGAGAGGAGAGGGAAGAGACCCAAGAATTGAGATTTTCTCCCCAGTGTGGCCTTCTTATTGATTTAAAGAGAAGAGACAAGAAACTGTAAAACTCTTTTGAAACAAAGCAGTGTGTTTTTATTAGTTCTTATTTTTTTGCTTTGAATTCTCAATGCCACTACCTTTGTCCAAGCTTACAATCCATCATAACCAGATGATGGTAAAGCTGCCCACTCTGTTTCTCTAAACAAATCTTCCCAATTCTAGAACTGAGACTTTTTTTTTTTTTTTTTTTTTTTTGAGACAGAATCTCACTTTGTCTCTCAGGCTAGAGTGCAGTGGCCTGAATTTCGCTCACTGCAACCTCTGCTTCCGGGTTTAAGTGACTCTCATGCCTCAACCACCCAAGTAGCTGGCATTACAGGTGTGCGCCACCACACCTGGCTAACTGTTTTGTGTAACTGTTTTGTATTTTTAGTAGGTTTCACCATGTTGGCCAGGCTGGTCTTGAACTCTTAGCCTCAAGTGATCCACCCACCTTTGCCTCCCAAAGTGCTGAGATTACAGGTGTGAGCCACCACTCTCAGCCAAGAACTGAGACTTTAAGCTCTCACTGCATTTGACTCTGGGCAAGTTGCTCCTGATGATAGTCAGACTTCTAAGATGACTTCAATGACCTCCACTTCCTGGTTTTCATGCCTTTGTGTGTTCTCCTCCTTGAGTGTGGACTGCACCTAGTGATTTGATTCTAATGAGTAGTGACATCATGGAAAGTGTTGTGTTGTCACTTCTGAGATTAGGTTACAAAAGACTATGACTACAATAACTTATTGTATATTTCAAAATAGCTAGAAGAGAAACTTTGGAATGTTCCCAACACAAAGAAATGATAACTGCCTTGGGTGATGGATATACCAATTATTCTGATTTGATTACTATACATTGTGTGCATGTATCAAAATATCACATGCCCCCCATAAATAAGTATAACAGTTATGTATCAATAAAAAAGGCTGGCTGGGCTTGGTGGCTTACACCTGTAATCCCAGCACTTTGGGATGCTGAGGCGGGCGGATCACCTGAGGTCAGGAGTTCGAGACGAGCCTGATTAGCATGGGGAAACCCCGCCTCTACTAAAAATACAAAAATTAGCCAGGCGTGGTGGCACACGCCTGTAATCCCAGGTACTTGGGAGGCTGAAGCAGGAGAATTGCTTGAATCTGGAAGGTGGAGGTTGCAGGGAACTGAGACTGCACCGCTGCACTTTAGCCTGGGTGACAGAGAGAGTGAGACTCCATCTAAAAACAAAAGACTATGACTTCTACCTTCTATTCACTCTCTCTGGAGCTTCTTGCTTGCTCACTCTGATAAAGCAATCTATAGGTTATAAGCTGTTCTCTGAAAGGACCCACTGACCAATGAACTGGAAGTGACCTGCAAGCAACTGAATCCTGCCAGCAACCATGCAAGTGGGCTTGGAAGTGCATCCTTCCCTAGTTGAGCCCCAGCCAGCCAACAATTAGACTTCATCCTTGTAGAAGACCCTGATCCACAGGACTAGCTCTGTAGTCCTTGTGTCCTGCCTCTTCCCTCACCCGCCGTGAGAGTTCCCCTGAATTCCTGCCCTGGTGATACAGAATGGTGTGTCCAGTCTGCCCCCACTGGAACAGAACTGCTTTCTCTTTGGGAGTTTGTTTCCTCACAGAATCACAGGATGTTATTTTCAAAGGGTGTCTGTGCTTGTGTTTAACCTTGTGCTATTTTGTAATAATGAACCACTGGAAACCAAGTAAACTAAGTAAATTACAATGCTTGGTAGATCAGGATATTATGTAGCCATTAAAAATGACACCAGAGAGTATTCACCTATCTGGGAAAATGTTTATAATATAATGCTAAGTAAAACTCTTGGTAGAAAAAAAAAACCCTGGTAGAAAATAGTGAAAATAGTACACACTCTCTCTCTCCCTCCTTCTCTCTCTCTCTCTACATATATATACATACACACACACATATATACACACTATATATAGAGTATATACTCTATTGTATATGAGTACTATTTTCACTATTTTCATATATATATAAATTTATAAATAACATATAAATTTACACAAAAATAAATAGTATTATTTACTATATATAAAGTATATATACTTTATATACATATATAAAGTAATTAAAGGCATATGGAGAGGAATATTACTTTGAGATGCTAATTGGAGCTTTATTCCTGTAGATCTACTTCTCTTTGATCTTTCCCTCACTCCTGGCACCTGGGCATTCTACTTCATGCCTGGGGAGGAGACAGAACAGCATTACACAGCTCACAGAATATTTAAATTCTTGGCTTGTAGAGTTCAAAACAGAAGGTTCAGATATAAGACAAAGGGCTTGTTTGGAGATAACTGAGCAATTAAGGGTATCAGGGATCTTAGAGATCATTAGACCATCGGAGCTAGAACCTTAATTTTGGGAAGAAAGTGTTTTAATTACATCAGAGTGAATGCAGATCATGAGACGAAAGAATGTATGAAAAACCAGAATCAGGTTTTAACAACCCCTGCTTTCTTTCTGTTTCCTCCCCCCTGCCCCCCGCCCTGCCCCAGTAGATGTATAAAATTCTCCCCATTGGAGGTTTAAGGAAGAGAGTAGAAGGGAACTTAACTTAAGGAAATGGATGGTGGTTTGGGATCCTGAGAAGGGGGTTCTTAGGCCAAGTCCCTTAGGCCGATAGGGTACCAGGTACATTTGGGAATCAAGAGAAATGACCGCAGCCAGGGTATACTTCCACAACTAGGAAGTATGAATTGAGGAAAACTACTAGTTAGAACTGAGAACCCTTGCAGGGTAGATCAGAAACTAGAACATGGGAGGTCTATGTATAGGGTTTTTAGAGAGTCCCTTTGAGTTTCCTATAGCCCTAGATGGTATAGAGCAGTGAGGTATTTTTTGAGCTCTATGGGGCATATAAGTCACTGAGTGAGCTCTCATCAAATGAGGAGGATGCAACAGTTACCTGCCAGAAAAACATCCGGCAGGAATAAAACAGTGTGTATATGTGATAGTGACCAAGAATCAAGCACACTTCCCATTGGATGCCTTGGAATTAAGCCAGTGCACTGGAATGTAGAAGAAACCCTTAGGGGTATGTGGTGGTCAAACTAATGAAATCACAGAAATTAATTTCCATTATCTGGTTAAATGGAAGATCAAAATGAAAATTCAGGCCAATTACAATTTCTTCTTTTTTTTTTGAGACAAAATTTCACTCTTGTTTCCCAGGCTGGAGTGCAATGGCGTGATCTCCACTCAACCTCCACCTCCCAGGTTCAAGTGATTATCCTGCCTCAGCCTCCCAAGTAGCTGGGAGTACCGGCATGTGCCACTATGCCATGATAATTTTGTATTTTTAGTAGAGACGAGGTTTCTCCATGTTGGTCAGGCTGGTCTTGAACTCCCGACCTCAGGTAATGCACGCACCTCGGCCTCCCAAAGTGCTGGGATCACAGGCATAAGCCACAGTGCCTGGCTGCCAATTACATTTTTTTATTTTTTAATTTTCCTTTAGCTCTAGGGTACATGTGCACAACGTGCAGGTTTGTTACGTATGTATACGTGTGCCATGTTGGTGTGCTGTACCCATTAACTCGTCGTTTACATTGAGTGTATCTCCTATGCTATCCATCCCCCCCTCCCCCTACCCCATGACAGGCCCCAACGTGTGATGTTCTTCTTCCTGTGTCCAAGTGTTCTCATTGTTTAATTCCCACCTATGAGTGAGAAATGCAGTGTTTGATTTTTTTGTCCTTGTGATAGTTTGCTGAGAATGATGGTTTCCAGCTTCATCCATGTCCCTACAAAGGACATTAATTCATCCTTTTGTATGGCTGCATAGTATTCCATGGTGTGTGTGTGCCACATTTTCTTAATCCAGTCTATCACTGATGGACATTTGGGTTGGTTCCAAGTCTTTGCTATTGTGAATAGTGCCACAGTAAACATATATGTGCATGTGTCTTTATAGCAGCGGGATTTATAATCCTTTGGGTATATACCCAGTAATGGGATCACTGGATCAAGTGGTATTTCTAGTTTTAGATCCTTGAGGAATCACCACACTGTCTTCCACAATGCCTGAACTAGTTTACAGTCCCACCAACAGTGTAAGTGTTCCTATTTCTCCACATCCTCTCCAGCACCTGTTTCCCGACTTTTTAATGATCGCCATTCTAACTGGTGTGAGATGGTATCTCATTGTGGTTTTGATTTGCATTTCTCTAATGGCCAGTGATGATGAGTATTTTTTCATGTGTCTGTTGGCTGCATGAATGTCTTCTTTTGAGAAGTGTCTGTTCATATCCTTTGCC
>NW_012121820.1:8130688-8133179 GCF_000951035.1 Colobus angolensis palliatus | reverse complement strand
AGTTGGATTCCTAGGTATTTTATTCTCTTTGAAGTAATTGTGAATGAGAGTTCACTCATGATTTGGCTCTGTGCTTGTCTGTTATTGGTGTATAAGAATGCTTGTGATTCTTGCACATTGACTTTGTATCCTGAGACTTTGCTAAAGTTGCTTATCAACTTAAGGAGATTTTGGGCTGAGATGATGGGGTTTTCTAAATATACAATCATGTCATCCATGTCATCTGCAAACAGGGACCAATTACAATTTTTTAAAAGACATTTTGAGCATATCTAAGTTTGTAGCAGAGTTTCATTCTTACTACAAATTGCACTTCACTGCCAGGTACTCAATGCTCTTTGACCTCCAGACTTTCACCACCTCCATCACAATTATAAAAATTTTCTCAACAGTTGTTGGGTCTTTGCATCACTCCCTCCAGATCCAAAGTCCAGGGTAGGAGCAACTGACTGGCTAAGTTCATGTCACACAGTCGCACTCAAGCAGCCAGTCAAAAGAGAGAAGTAGTATCTGGACTCTTTGGTTTCCATAGAGGAGAGGAACTCAGCTGAGAACCATCAGCTACCAAACTCCCAGGTGGGGTAATAAGCACTTCATTCCTGAAGGGAAATAGGGGTGCTGTCCACAGCACCTGCCAGAAATCTTTGGGAAGGAACCTGAGGCAAGTTCAGTAGTCTGCCCTTATCCATGGGGCATGTGTTCTGAGACCCTCAATGGATGCCTGAAACCACGAATAGTATTGAACCCTATATACACTATGTTGTTCTCCTATACATATATAGTTATAATAAAGTTTAATTTATAAATTAGGCATAGTAAGAGATTAACAACAATAATAACAAAACAGAACAATTATAACAATACTCTAGCATCACTTATCTTGCATTTTGTGGGCGTTAAGTAAAATAAGGGTTACTGGAACACAAACACTACAATACTGTGACAGCCGATCTGACAACTGAGTTGGTTTCTAAATGACTAATGGGCAGGTAATGTGTGCAGGGTGGATACACTGGACAAAGGGATGATTCACATTGTGAGCAGGATGGCACAAGATTTCACCCCAATAACAATGTGCAATCGAAAACTTATGAATTGTTCATTTCTGGAATTTTCCATTTAATATTTTTGGGCCTAGGGTAACTGAAACCACAGACAGTGAAACTACAAATATAGGGGAACTACTGTACTCATAGGGATTTTGGCTTTTGCTCTGAGTTAGATGAAAAGTCAATGAAGGATTGTTAGTAGCGGAGTATCAGGACATAAAGAATCTTTCTGGCTGTTCTTTCAAGAATAAACTGTAGAGAGCAAGGACTGAAGCCCTGAGACCAGTTGGGAGGCTATTTCCGTTTTTAAAAATGGATGATAGATGGACCACTAAAGGGTGGGTGAACCGCAGATAAGTGTTGTATGAGCGTATGGACTAACTTGTCTATCTCTGCCTGTGCTGAAGGTGTGTCTTGTCTGGAGTTGTTGAGTATTGATAGAATGATGCAATTTTAGTCATGAGACTGTCACCAGGCCCCTTGAGATTTCAGCACCCCAGCATTTTTAGTGACTAAAATAATGAAAATGTTTTGCACTTGCTTTTTGCCCAATATTCCTTGTTCCCACAACAAAATTATTTGTTGCAAACAAACAGTTGCTGATGTCCTATTTCTTTGTTAAACCGGGAGATAACTTCAGGGTCAAGAAAAGGTTTGCAAGAAGAAATGAAGGCCTTTAAGGATATTGTTACTAGCTGCTGACTCCCAGAGGTCTAGTTGTTCCAGGTGTTACCTGAGATGGAAGAAACACAGTCTTTTCCCCTTGGTTCCCTGAAACTTCCCCTCCTCTACTCCCCAGCCACATTAAAAGCCCACTTTGTTGTTGTTGTTGTTGTTGTTAAAGTGGAGTTGAGAGTTCCTACCTTCTGCCTTCTTGCTTTGGTTACACTGAATAAACCTTTCTCCATCTCCAAACACCCATGCATCAATGTTGGCATCAGCTGCCCATTGGGTACACAAGCCTGAATCTGGGGTTCTATGACAATTCTGGTGACCATGGAAGAACCTTGTGCCCATAGCCGGGCAGTCCCAGCCAGGATCTGCATGCACAGGGAGTCACCAAAGCTGCCCAGGCACCCTGCTTGGGGGACACCCTTCACTGGTTCCTTTCCTGCCAGTGGTGACCACTTTTGGTGCAATGATCGCTTGGAGTGAAGACATGTACCTGACGTTGGTGTACTTTTGGATTTGCATTTCCTGGGTGAGTCACCATGACCTTTGTGACAATTCTCACTGGATAGTGATCTGGGTAGCACCCCACTTGACCCCAGTTTCATTGCACAGGAAGGACAATGGATAGGCCCAGCCTTACCTGAGTGTGGCAACTATCTAACAGATCCACGGGTAGGGAATGTGGCTTTAATGACTGCCTCAACTACTGACACTGTGCCTTGTGTTCCTGAGGGATATGTTTCTTTTCCCTTCCCTTCCCTTCCCTTCCC
>NW_012121820.1:8118753-8130437 GCF_000951035.1 Colobus angolensis palliatus | reverse complement strand
CCTCTCCTCTCCTTTCCTTTCCTTTCTTTTTGAGACAGAGTTTCCCTGTGTTACCCAGGCTGAAGTGCAGTGGCACTTTCTCAGTTCACTGCAACCTCCCCCTCCCGGGTTCAAGCAATTCTCATGCCTCAGCCTTCTGAGTAGCTGGGATTACAGGCATTCACCACCATAGCCAGCTAATTTTTGTATTTTTAGTAGAGCCATGGTTTTGCTGTGTTGGCCAGGCTGGTCTTGAACTCCTGACCTCAAGTGACCCACTCACCTTGGCCTCCCAAAGTGCTGGAATTACAGATGTGAGCCACCATACCTGGCCTGCTCCTGAGGGATATGTTTCTATCTGCAGTCAGGAAAACCAACCCTGGGCCTGTAGGTGCATTAGAAGAGGAGTTCATGGACAATGTTTATTAGGATACTCAGTGACATCTTTCGTGGTACACAATGAAAGTGTTACCAAACACTGGACAAATTCCCTAAAACTGTTGCGCAGGGTCTCCCAAGGAATTCTGGAAGGAGATTCTGTCTGTCGGGGACAAGGTGGTCTCTGAAGCAGATTTACCAGGATTCCTGATGACACAGAGTACTTCTTCAGATATACTTTGCTCTCATGGTGAGGAGTGGCTGCTCATCACCACGTGCTTAGAAATGTGTCTGTTACTTTAAGGATTAGAGCTAATGAAATGTGCTGCCATCACAGCACAGCAAGTCTTTGCATTCTCTAGCTAAAGTTGTAAGTTGTTTAGATAATGGGATCACATTAGATTACCTGCTGGCTGAACAAGGCCAACTCCTCCTGTTTCACTTATATTAACACCTCAGCTGAAGTTGAAATGCATGTAAATACAGTAAGAGAGCAAACTTCATGGTGGCAACAGATAAAAGAAGATTAACTAGGATTAGGTGATTGGTATTCTGGATTGTTTTCTT
Organism: Colobus angolensis palliatus; assembly: GCF_000951035.1. Taxonomy (NCBI): domain Eukaryota; kingdom Metazoa; phylum Chordata; class Mammalia; order Primates; family Cercopithecidae; genus Colobus; species Colobus angolensis. The sequence goes on along the minus strand of NW_012121820.1, from coordinate 8,129,513 downwards.
GGATCTCACAAGGGATCCAATCTATATTTTCTGGTATCATTACATTTGGCTCATCTATCTATCTTATCGTTATTGTAACTCATGTTTTCATTAATGTCATCATCAAATATAGATTAAGATGCTGTTCCAAAACTATAATAGGTAACAGCACCCAGATAATGGAATTGCAATATGCAGGATATGGGCCCGGCCCCTGGAAATGCTTTCAACTTCAGGTGGATAGATGCCGCTCTTCAGTTTCCACATCTTTGCCCCTTTTCAGCAGGAAGTAGCCAGAAAAGAATGACACCCCTTTTCCTACATAAGTGAGGAATGGAAAAAGCCAGTGGGGATTTGTAACAGGGCCCATTGAGATCTCATATCCAAGCATTTTTAGTGACTGAAATAATGAAAATTCTGATCAGGCCCTTGTGTTTGTTTGCACTTGCTTTTTGCCCAATATTCCTTATTCCCACAACGTAATCATAAACTGTTGATGTACTGTTTCTCTGTCAAGCAGGGGGAGTTAACTTCAGGGTCACAAAAAAAGTATCCAAGAAGAAATAAATGTCTTCAAGGATGTTGCGACAAGCTGCTAACTCCTAGAAGTCTGGTTGTCTCAGGTGTTATCTGAGAGTGAAGAAACACAGACTTTTCCCCTTAGTTCCCTGAAACTCCCCCTCTCCTACTCTGTAGCCACATAACTCTCTGCTTCTTTTTCTTAAGGTAAATCGGAGAGATCTTGCCCTCCTGCCTTCTTGCTTTGACCAAATTAAATAAACCTTTCTCTATTTCCAAGCACCTGTGTGTCAGTGTTGGCATCAGCTGTACATTGGGTACACGAGCCTGAATTTAGGGTTCTATGACAAGATGGGATGGTTAATGCAGACACAATTGAATTATAGAGACAATGATCACATTTTCTGAATCTCAAGTCCAGATAGTTCTGGTGTTTCATGAGTAGGAGACAGAGCTTAAAGCCAGTGATTTAGGTGTTGAGCAATTCAGGAATTTCTAGGACATTTTGGTAAGACAAAATATCTGATTGGTGTTAGCCATGGAGAATGCTCCCTCTTGTGAAATGTTGAGAAGGGAAGAGGGAGTAGGGGTGGGTGGAATGGAGCCCAGGGGCTAGGAATGAGGCAATCTCTCTTTTGTGGAAGTCCTCAGTAGGTTGGTGTGACTGCTGCTCTCCAACCTGGAAAAAGAAGACAGTGGCCATGGGAGACATTTAGGATTTTGTCTCAGACTCTTCCCAGAGATGATCCAGGAATCCTGCTTCCTGGTGTCCTCCACAAAAGGGAGATGTGTTTGTTGCCTTGGCAGCATAACTTGGTGTTTTAAAATTTTTCTGATAAAACCTTTAACTGGAAATCAGCCCCATGGGGGAAATTCTGAGATCCATGACGGAGTGAAACATAGCCATTATACCAGCCATTATACCAGGGACTATGTCAGTACATAAATGTACTGACAAGAGCTCAATGACCAGCTCTGCCATTTTCCAGCTGTGTGGCCCTGGAAACATTACTGCTCTGTTTTATCCTTGTTTCCTCATCTACCACTGCTTCCTAAACTTGAGTGTGCCCACAAATCACCCAGGAATCTTGTTACAAGGCTGGTCATGAGATTCCACATTTCTAACAAGTTCTCAGGTGACCTGGAAGCTGCCTGTTCCTGGAGCATGCTTTGAGTAGTAATCTGATTTTTAGGGTTACCCTGAGGTTTATGTGTATTATTTATGAAGAGCTTAGCATGGGGCCTGGTATAATGGCTTCGAGTTATTGTTCCTTGGGCAATGGGAAGCAGCTGACTTGGACTTTGGGGGAGGACCCTGAATCAGAGTGGTAAATAAGGGACAGTGCCCCCATGAATGCTCCCTCTTCAATTCTGCCCTCCATTCTGGAGGAAGTCTGGAAAAATTATGGATTAGGGGGATTACAATGCAATGGAAGAGACCTTTTGGTGAGACCAAGGATGCTTCTGTTTCATTCCCACCCTGTGATCTTAAAGAAGTCCGTCCCCATCTGTGGGCCCTCTTGAAATAAATGAATAAGATGATTCCTGTGTTTTTCTCCTCTCCCTCCAAGTTGTTGTAATTGGTGTTGCTTAAGGCAAACCAAAAAACTCTAGAACCAGGGCTCTTCATTCCTCTCCCCATGTAACCCTTGGCAGGAAGATGTAGTTTAGCCTTAGTAGATAACAGCTTTCATAAAAATTCATTTTTTTTTTTAATCGAGTCTCACTCTGTCACCAAGCTGGAGTGCAATGGCATGATCTCAGCTCACTGCAATCTCTGCCTCCTGGGTTCAAGCGATTCTCCTGCCTCAGCCTCCCGAGTAGCTGGGACTATGTAGTGTAGTAGCGTGAGCCACCACACCCAGCTAATTCTTGTACTTTTAGTAGAGATGGGGTTTCACCATGTTGGCCAGGATGGTCTCGATCTCTTGACCTTGTGATCCACCCACCTCACTCAGCCTCTCAAAGTGCTGGGATTACAGGTGTGAGCCACCATGCCCAGCCCACTACTTTTTTCTTTTTTAATTAAAATGTCCTTAACATCTTCAGTTTCTCCCCAATTCCCCTTTCTTCCCTGGTTTCTGTTGTTTCCTTGTTTCTTATTTCACAAGACTAGAAATCCCCTCCTTGTCCAATATAGGCCCTTCCAATATCGTACCCAAATTTCCAAATCCACTCCTTTCTCCTTCAAAACCTTTATCTCCCAGTGGGTTAAGCAGTACTTCATACTAAGGTGTGAATGACTGCTCTAAATTTCCCCAGTGTATTTGTAAGTATGTGTATGTTTTAAAAAGGAGGCCTTGAGATTTTAAACTTGATTGCAACATTTATAGAATTTCGGGTACAGAGATGAAGCATTTTTAGGAGCACATCAGGGAGAATAAATGTAGGGGTAGAGGAATGAATCTCTTGTTCACAAAAAAACAACAACAACAACAACAACAACAAAAACCTTCTATGGCCCTCAGATCAATCCCGAATCCATGGAGGGCTGTGTTCTTGTTAGAAAATCAGGTGAACTTGCACATTTTCTCACATTTTTCTTTCCTCGAAAAGTTGTTGCTGTTGCCTCTGCAGCCTCCGTAAGCAAATAACTCACATTCACCAGTTTCAAAGTTGAAAAACCATCGCATCATGTAGACTTGGCAAGGGCCCTTTTCCATAGGAAAAGAGCATACATTTGGGAGGAGATCCTTGATAGTGTCTGAAGAGAGAAAGTGGTTGAAGGAGACCAAACCCATCACCTTCCCCTTGTTTGCCTCATATGCCAGGGGCTGTGACAGCCCTGGGCACAATTGTGAGGTCATCCACAATGGCTGTGCTCTGTACCTCTTTCTGCCCAGCCATGGTCTGATCTGTTTACACAAAAGTTGACATTTTCACTTCTGAGAGTAGCCTGATGTGGTGAGAATCACAGGCTTGAGAACCCAATTGAAGTGGATTGAGATTGTAGTGAAACCACTTGCTGCTGTGTGATATTGTATAAACCTAACTTAATGTCTCCATTTCTTCATTTGTAAAATCAAGGAGTTGAACCTCATCATCTCTGAGTGCCCTTCCAGATCTGATTTTATAGGATTTGATAATAAAGATCCTCAGGGTCCTACCTCCTGTCTCATAATCAATTCTAGAATCGATACCCATGACAGGAGGACAGACTTTGAATCTGAGAGCAAGATTGAATCTCAGAGGGTTCAAACTTGTCTCAATTATCTTCTAGCTATGTGATCTTGGACAAATGACTTATCTCATTGACATTCAATTTCCTTCATTGCAAAAATGCAGGTATAATATCCACATTTTTGGTTTATTGAAGGCTTAGAGATTACCAGTGAAAAGCATTGATAAATAGAAAATAAATCAGTAAATAGTAGCTGCTCTTAATCATTCTATTGCTTAACCAATAAGACTCTTGAGAAAAGGGACCTCATTGTACTCATTTCTGCAGCCTTAGTGCCTAACACAGGCCTAGTTCTCAGTTCTTAGCAAATATTTGTTAATAGAACACCACCACCACCACCACCACTACCACCACCACCACCACCACCACTGAGCTCCTCTGGAGCAGGATTAAAAGTTTCTTTGTGTCCTCCTTTTATGTTTCTGTCACTATGTGGGCAATTTTACTCTTCGTGGTAGCTAGTAGAACTTCCAACATTACGTGAGGAAACTAAGGCCAGAGAAATGAAGTACCTGTCCTAATGTCAGGCTAGGAAGCAGTAGGACCAATAATCAAACCCAGCATGGTTCCACTGCAAAGGCTTGCAGGTTCTCCATCCATCTTGGTTGTTGTAAAATGAGTGAATGGACGGATGAATGATCACACCTATGGTGGAACTTCAGGCAGCAACCTAGGGCTTGGAAAGGTTCAGGCTCTGTCTCATCCTCCTACCTGCAAGGCTGACGCTAAGGGTGAAGGAGAATGGGAAGGAGACAGAATAGCTTATCCAATCAAGGTGGGAGGTGGAGGGGCATGTTCTTAAGACATCCTAGTTGCAGCAGCATCGGCTTTTAGACCCTTACGGGTGACTCTGTAGGGGCTGGAGTCCCATCTGCTCTTAATTTTCTCAATCTTGCTTCTCTGCTCTTCCATTCCATTAAACCAAAGGAAAATCACTTGACTTGTTTCTTTTTTATGTACAGTAGATAATGACACCATGTGTGTGTGTTTTGAGTGTGACAGAAGCTGTTCTAAGTGCTTTACAAGAACCTATTAAGAGCTAAGTTATACTGAGAGCTTGACATACATCAGACTATTTGACATACATCAGACTATTTGACATACATCAGAAAAGGTGGTTAACCTTTTTTTTTAGAAGAAGAAACTGATGCTCAGAGAAGCTATAAATGATGTTCCTGAGGCACAGAGTTTGTAAGTAGAGGAGCCAGGACCAGAACCCAGTGCATCTGACTCCAGGTATGCTCATCCTATAAACTACTACATTCTTCTTACTTAAGGTAGATGTTTTCAAACTCGAGTATGCATCAGAATCATCTGGAAGGCTTGTTAGAGAGACGCACCTCCATAGTTTCTGATCAGGTGGGACTGGGAACCAGTATGTTTCTAGTTGATGCTGCTGCTGCTACTGCTGTTGGACTAGGGGACAAAATCGAGAACCACTCATCTATAGGGTTATTGGGAGGTTTAGGGTTCCATTTATATCTAAGAATCTATCATTAATAGCTCCATGTACATACATGCAGAGAACTATGCTTGCATGTGCAAGGATGTTCACTGGCACATTGACAGTGATAATCTCCAGAAGGTAAGATTTCGATAATTTTTTACTTTCTTTCTTACCCTTTTGTGTATTCTAATATGCATTTTTATACAGGGAATCCTACTGGCTGCTTAAAAATCTTGCAAACTGCTGCCTACCATCCCCATTTCCAGCAGATTATCTTAGCTATAACTGCACTTCATCTCCCCACTTCCATTTGCAGATTCCAAGCTTCCACAGAGAAAGTGGTCCAGGAAGGAGCCGTTTCTGACAAGTGCATCCAACTTGGCTAAGTTCCTCACTCTCAAATTCTGAATCTGATCTCCTTTTCCCAACCTCTCCTTGCCTGCCACCAGCCCCACCCCAGATGTTGAAGGCCCCTTTTTCTGCTTTACTTATTTTATTTTCGATAGCACTTTGATCATCTATCATGTGTATTAGGTATTGTATGTCTCTCTCCCATTAGCATCTTAATTTCACAAAGGCAGGGTCTTAGGCGCCTTGCTTTAACCCCAGCACCTAGGACAGTGCCTGGCACATACTATGTGCCCAACATATATCTGATGAAGTGACTTGAACTGAATTGACTCTCAATCCAGTAAGGTAAGAAATGGGTTCTGTTGGTGCTGCACCACCTCCCCCACCACTACCCACCCCAAGCCTGATTCCCAGTCTACTCTTTGAGATCCCACATTTTATACCAACCTTGTGATAGTTCTGATCGAAGCTCTAGGCAGAGAGTGAGAATCAGGAGAAACGAGAGAGAGGCCTGAAGCTGCATGGTGCCACTCAGCCAGTGGCTCAGCCTGGGGTTGCCATTTTAGGGAGAAAAGAGACCAAGGGGAGGAGCCTGGCCCCACATCCAGCTCATTCACCCTTAACTCAGGCTTTTCATGGGGCTGGGCTGCCTCAGGAACAGAGTGTTCATCCAAAGCATAGCTTCGCCTCTCTCCTCCTGGCCTTATCTGATCTGGCCAACCAGGCTACTTTAGTACCACTTCAGTGTGGAAGCCCTTTTCACAATACTAAAAAGACAGCAGCCATTTTTTAGTACCTTTTATTTTCTAGGCACCCTGCAAAAAGTTTTCACACATTGCTTCCCTTAAGTCTCTACAAGAATCCCACAACACTTAAAACTCCCATTTTGTAGATAAGAGGAGGTTATGCTACTTTGACTACTGTTACATTTACAGCAAGTTTCAGAGACAGGACTGAGACCCGGGTCTGTCTGCTTCAATGCTCTCATTATCATTCATTCATTCAACAAACATTCATCAAGTGCCCACACTGCACCAGGCAAAGTATCAGATGCTGCCTCCATCCCATCTGGGTGCTCCCAGGAAATTATGGGAACAACACACACAAACACATTGGAAGTCAGAAACAGTCACCTACTTGGAGGAGAAGCAGACTCAGTATATTTTAATAGAAATATCAAAAGCACCATGCAGAAGGAGGGCCCAGCTTTGTTTGGTTCAGAGGGTCATGCTCTCTAGAGACACACCCCAGAATCCAGTACATTCCACCTGTCTCCTTTCCTTGATTCTCTAGAGATCCAATTTCTTTTGAAAGACAAAGCCAGCATGCTTTACTGAAATTTAGTGAGCCTCAGATTTAAAATCTGAGGTTGTGATGGGTCCAGCTATTCTTTTTCAGGAAGCATTCTATCATATATTTGTTGTTATTTATTTTTAATTGAGAAATAAAAGTTGTATAAAGGCAGTCCCCAGTTTACAAAGGTTTGACTTACAATGTTTGACTTTATGATGGTGCAAACACAATGTGCAGTCAGTAAAAACAGTACTTTGAATACCCATACAAGCATTCTGTGTTCACTTTTAGTACAGTATTCAATAAATTCTGTGAGATATTCAACACTTCATTATAAAAAGGGGTTTGTGTTAGATGATTTTGCCCAACCGTAGGCTAGTGTAAGTGTTCTGAGCAAGTTTAAGGTAGGTAAGGCTAAGCTATGATGTTTGGTAGGTTAAGTATATTAAATGCATTTCAACTTCTGATATCTTCAACTTAAGATAGGTTTATTAGACTACAATCTCATCATAAGTTGAGGAACATTATATATTTATGATGTACAATATGATGTTTTGAAATATATGTGTGTGTATATATATAGAGAGAGAGAGCAATTTTCTCTCTTAGCAATTTTCAAGTGTACAATATGTTATTAACTATAGTCACCATGCTGTGCAATAGGTCTTCACAACTTATTTCTTTTGTCTAACTGAAATTTTGTACCCTTTGTTGACCAGCATCTTCCCAATACTTCCCACCCCCCAGCCCCTGGTCTCCACCATTCTACTTTCTGCTTCTGTGACTTCAACTTTTTAGATTCTACATGTAAGTGAGATCACCTGGTATTTGTCTTTCTGTGCCTGGTTTATTTCATGTAACCTGCAGGTTCATCCACGTTGTCACAAATGGCAGGATTTCCTTCTTTCTAAGGGCTGAGTAGTATTCCATTGTGTATATGTACCACATTTTCTTTATCCATCCAGTAATGGACACTTGGGTTGATTTAAGTCAAGCTACTCTTGACCTGGGCAAGTCATTTAACCTCTTCCAGCCTCAGTTTTCTCATCTATAAATTGGGGTTAATTATGTGTCTTTAGCATAGTTCCCAGAATTGGTGCAAGTGTTCAATAAATATTCAAATGCCTCACACATTGTGAATGCACACACAGGTACATGTCTTTTGCAAGGGATGTGTGTGTGTGTGTGTGTGTGTGTGTGTGTGTGTGGCAATGATGCCTTTTTGAAAATGAGGGTGCAAACTGAATCAGCAGCATACTTAGTTCCTACAGAAATGCTTTCCCCACCTTTGCATGTTAGTTATAGCTGTTCCTTTTCTTTAAATTCCCTGGAGCTGTGATACTCATTCCTTGGCCATTGCTTTCTCTAACTATAGCTTATACAATTGTTGGTCGACCCTCTCATTATCTGTTAATCTTTACTGTTTACCCCACATTTATTTCCTTGAAGGCACCTCTGAAGCCTACATTGCAACATCTCTGTGGTACAACTTCTTTTGCACCTTGAGGGGTCCACCAGCATTATCCTTGATATCTCCTTTCTTAGCCCTCTTGGGTGATCAGATCTGTTCATCAGAAAACAAAATAATGATAGAAGGAAGAAAGGAATAGACTGTCACTTGTTGTGCAGGCAGAGGAAAGGTGGGAGTGCCTATTGATGCTCCTTGGCTGAGAGCTTCCTAGTGTTGCCTCCTCTGGGACAATGTATCAGGAAGTGAGAAGCTTCCTTTAAACATACTAATCAGGAGAGCAGGGGAGAGAGTGATACTGCCCCCAAGGACACTTGGCAATGTCTAGAGACATTTTTGATTGGGGGCACCTACTGGCTTCTAGTATGTTGAGGCAGAGATATTGCTAAACATCTTATACTACTCAGAACAGCCCTCACATTTGGCATCAAATGTTAATCATGCCAAGGTTAGGAAACCCTGCAGAAGAGCAATAGATATAAACACTTTTTAAAAAATTATAATAATATTTCCAACATTAACAGCATGATAAGGATCCAGTGCAGCGAGGGGCAGTGCCTGATGAGGTACGTCTGTACTCATTTGACCAAACAGCCCTTGTGGGTAGGTACAACAAGATCTGGCCCTTGAAAAGCTCATTCTGTACTCAGGTTGCCCTGGGGATCTTTGGTCATGACTCAGTGAATTGGCTCTTTTTCAGGAGATCTGGGTGGCAGTGTTATTGTAATTCCAGAAAGGGGGGGGCAAGTGTAAGATTTATTAAAAACATGTTAGAGCAGCTAGAAGGCAGCCCTAGCTAGTTACCTAGCACTTATATTCATTACAGGAATCTTACTAACCCTATGTCAACCATATGTGTGTACATGTATGTGAAAAATCATTACTTTTTTTTTAAATTAATAAATTCAGGAGCTACATGTGCAGGTTTGTTACATGGACATACTGCATAGTGGCAAAGCCTGGGCCCGAAGAGTGAACACTGTATACCATAGGTAACATTTCAACCCTGCTCTACTTCCGATTCACTTACTTCCTTTTTTTTTTTTTTTTTTTGAGATGGAATCTTGCTCTGTCGTCCAGTCTGGAAGTCTGGAGTTCAGTGGTGTGATCTTGGCTCACTGCAGCTTCCGCCTCCTGGGTTCAAGAGATTCTCCTGCCTCAGCCTCCTCAGTAGCTGGGATTACAGACATGCGCCACCATGCCTGGCTAATTTTTATATTTTTAGTAGAGACGGGGTTTCACCATGTTGGCCAGGCTGATCTCAAGTGATCCGCCCAGCTCGGCCTCCCAAAGTGCTGGCATTACAGGCACGTGCCACTGGGCCCGGCCCTAATTCACTTACTTTTGATTGAGACCCATTAATTTGACTGGTTTAAGGAAGGAGGAAGTAAATAAGGGTGGGATTTTGAAAGAATAAAGTTTCACCCTTCAGGTTCTAACCTCCAAATGACCTTTCTCTTTTCTAGAAGGAAGAAGGCGACTAACAACTTATGAGCACCATATGTCAGGCAATTAATTTAATTCTGGGAAAATATAGTAACTTTGCACCAGTATAGCTCTAGTTCCTGCCCCTTCTTTGTGCTTTTGTTGTCATATATATTACGTTTATGTCTATTACAGCAGTGTTATAATCAAGAGAAGACCACACACACACACATACACACACACACACCCCCTTATACACACATATACACACTTTATATTTACCCACATACTTACCATTTCTGGTGTTTTTCATTCCTTCCTGTGGATCCAAATTACCATCTGGTCTCATATTCTTTCAGCCTTAAGGATAAAGTCTAGTTCGAGAGAAGAATCACCTCCTCTCAGTTTTTGTTTATATGGGAAAGTCTTTATTTTGCCTACATTTTCTTTAATTCAAATTTTTATTGAGATAATTATAAATTCACATACAGGTGTGAGAAATAATATGGTTTCCCCTAATGTTAACATTTTTAAATGTTTCCCTAGTTTCCCTAATGGTAACATATTGAAAATGGGATATATATATATATACACACACACACATATATATATACACACATATATATAAATTCTTCTTACTGTAAGGAATTGGCTCACATGATTATGGAGGATGATAAGTCTAAGATCTGCAGTCAGAAAGGTGGAGACCCAGGAAAACCAATGGCACAGCACCAATACAAGTCCATGGGATTAAGAACTGGGAGAGCCAATTATGCAAGCTCCAGTCTCAGTCTGAGAGCCTGAGAACCAGGAGAGCCAATGGCATACGTTCCAGTTCAAGTCTGAGTGTGGAGAAAACCAGTGTTTCAACTTGAAGGCAGGTAGGCAGAAAAAATATATATTTCTTACTCTGACTTTTATTTCTTTTTTTTTTTGAGGCGGAGTCTGGCTCTGTCGCCCAGGCTGGAGTGCAGTGGCTGGATCTCAGCTCACTGCAAGCTCCGCCTCCTGGGTTTATGCCATTCTCCTGCCTCAGCCTCCGGAGTAGCTCGGACTACAGGTGCCCGCCACCTCGCCCGGCTAGTTTTTTGTATTTT
>NW_012121820.1:8108383-8117803 GCF_000951035.1 Colobus angolensis palliatus | reverse complement strand
AGGCTGAGGCGGGCGGATCATGAGGTCAGGAGTTTGAGACCAGCCTGAGCAGCATGGTGAAACCGTGTCTCTACTAAAAACACAAAAATTAGCCGGGATGGTGGCACATGCCTGTTATCCTAGCTACTCAGGAGACTGAGGCAGGAGAATCTCTTGAACCCAGGAGGCGGAGGTTGCAGTGAGCCAAGATCGCACCACTGCACTCCAGCCTTAGCGACAGAGTGAGACTCCATCTCAAAAAAAAAAAAAAAAGGAAAAAGAAAAAACCTCATTTCATCAGTAATTATTTGGACTTAGCTGTAAAATGTTTAACATATTTATTAAAATTCATTGACATATAAAAAATGTATACATTTAAGGTGTACCACTTGGTGTTTTGATATACGTATACATTACAAAATGATCACATTTCAGCGAATTAGCATATCTGTAATCTCTACATAGTTAACTATGTATGTATGTGTGCTATGTGTGTGTGTTGAGAAGATTTAAGATCTACTCTCTTAGTAAATTTAAGTATAAAATATAGTATTGTTAGCAATCCTTACCATGCCACACATTATATCTCTAGAATTTATTCATGTCGTATGACTGAAACTTTATCCCCTTTGACCAACATTACCCCATTTCCCCCTCCCTCCAGCCCCTGGCAACCATCACCCTACTCTCTGCATCTAGGAGCTGTATATTATTTAAAAATGCTAAGAGAGTAGATTTTAAATGTTCTCGCCACAAAAATAACTTAGTGCAGTAATGCATATGTTAATTAGCTAGATTTAGCCATTCCACAATGTGTGCGTGTGTGTGTGTATCAAAACATGTTATTTCAAAAAGCAGTATGGAGGGGAAAAAATCGTGTTGTACACAATAAATACATGCAATTTTATCTGTCAATTTAATGTAAAAATGTTTAAATTCTACATATAAGTGAGATCATGTAGTATTTCTCCTTCTTTGTCTTGCTTATTTCACATATCATAACATTCTGCAGTTCCATTCATGCTGTCCCAAATGGCAACATTTCCTTTTTAGTTTTTAAGGCTGATAATATCCCATTGAATATGTATATGTGTATTTTATTTTATTTTATTTTATTTATTCTGAGACAGAATTTTGTTCTGTCACCCAGGCTGGAGTACAGTGGTGCGGTCATGGTTCACTGTGGCCTAGGGGTTCCTGGGCTCAATGGTCCTGCCTCAGCCTCTCAAGTAACTGGGACTACAGACACATGCCACTATGCCCGGCTAATTTTTTAAAATTTTTATAGGGATGGGGGTCTTTCTATGTTGCCCAGGCTGGTCTCAAGCTCCTGGGCTCAAGCAATCCTCCCACCTTGGCCTCCCAAATTGCTGGGATTGCAGGTGAGAGCCACCATGCCCAGCCTTTTTCTTTACCTATTCATCTCTCAACAGACATTCAGGTTGTTTCTGTACTTGCCATGAATAATGCCAAGTCAAGGGAGCACAGCTTTCTCTTCTCAGTCCTGACTTCAGTTCCTTTGGATATATACCCAGAAGGGGATTGCTGGATCATATGGTAGTTTTAGTTTTAATTTTTTTTGGGATCTTCCATATTGTTTTCCATAAATAGCTGTGCCAATGTACATTCTCACTACCAACAGTATCCAAGGATGCCCTTTTTCTATACATTCTTGCCAATACTTATCTTTTGTCTTTTTTACAATAGCCATCTTAACAGGGGTGTGGTGACATTTCACTGTAGTTTTAATTTGCATTTTCCTGATTATTAGAGATCTTGAGCACATTTTTATATACCTATTGGCCATTAAAATTTTTTCTTTTGAGGAATGGCTATTTAGGTTCCTTGCCCTTTTTTTTTCAGCTTCCCAAGAATTGTTGGATGCCCATTTGTTAATCAGGTTACTTGTATTCTTGATATGTATTCTTGAATAGTAGTCGTGTGAGTTATTAATATATTTTGGATATTAATCCTTTACAGCATATATGGTTGCAAATATTTTTTCCTACTCAGTAGCTTGCCTTTTCATTTTGTTGATTGTTTCCTTTGCTGTGCAGAAGATTTTAGTCTGATATAATCCCACGTGTCTATTTTTGCTTTTGTTGCTTGTAATTTTGATGTCATGTCCAAAAAATAATTGCCAAAATCAATGTAAAGATGATTTTTTCTTGCATTTTTTCTAAGAGTTTTTATTTTTCTCCTCCTATCTTTATTGAGGTATAATTGACAAATAGGAATTATATATATTTAAAGTGTGCAACTTCCTATATTGATATCAAATGATCACCACACTCAAGCAAATTAACATATACTCCATCTTACATAGTTAACTTTTTCTTGTGTGATGAGAACACTTAAGATCCACCCTCTTAGCAAATTTCAGGTATGAAATACAGTATTGTTAGTTGCAGTCACCATACTGTACATTAGGTTCCAGAATTAATTTATCTTGCATAACTGAAATGGAAACTTTATATTCTTTGACCAATATTTTCTCATTTTTCTCCTTCCCCGCCATCACCCCATTCTCCTTGTAATTACCATTCTACTTACTGCTTCCATGAGTTTGACTATTTTATTTATTTATTTATTTATTTACTTGACAGGATCTCATTCTGTCACACAGGGTGCAACCTCGAACTTCTGGCTTCAAGCAATCCTCCTGCCTCAGCCTCCCAAAGTGCTGGGATTACAGGCTTGAGCCACCGCGCCCAGCCTCCGACTTTTATTTCATTCAGGCCTGCAACAGACTGGTTAAGGCCCATCCACATTGGGGAGAGCAATCTGCTTTACTCAGTCTGCCAATTCAAATATCAATGTCATCTGGAAACACCCTTACAGACACACCCAGAGATAATGTTTAACCATATACCTGGGCACCCAATGGCCCAGTCAAGATGATACATAAAATGAGCAATCACAAGTCCATTACTTGTCAACCTGGCACCCATACATATCTCCTTAGGCTATACTTAATCTTAAAATAAAAACTATTACAAGGTTATAATCCCACCTAACAAGATACAATTATCCTGCAGACAATGGAAATACACCAACCCCTTCCCCAAAGAGAACATAGTTTTTGAGTGACATTTACTCCTCTTGATATCTCATAGCTTAAAATTCTATGATGTAAAATGAACAATACTTAAGTACTACGGAATAAAGTCAATACATCTTATGTTGCATCATAAGGAAATAGGAGAGGGAAGAAAACAAAGATATTTGCTTAATACACACCCATATTCATAACAAAATATAGAGGAATACTCATGACAATTGCAGTTTTTGTTTCTATAATGGTCACGTGGTCATAGCTGGTATTTATAACTACTTTTCCCCGCTACCCATTCTGTATTGCCTTTGCCTTCAGCAAGCACCTCAGCTGGTCATTGTTCTTTACCTGGAGAAGTAACCCAAACCTTCATTCCTAAAGGGTTTGGGCCATTTGCTAATGGTCCTGCCTGGGTTCGGTTGTAGTTTTCCGTTGGCCTTAATCAAAGGGCACGGTAATATTACGAGTTGCCCCAAGGAATCTTCTGTATTCCGGACACACTCTTCCTTTACCTCTATTGTGCAGTACTTCAATTTCCCCCTTGGTAGTCTGGATCAATAACCCCAGCCAACATAGTAATGTCTTTCTTTGCCTATTGATTCAGAGGCAGGAGGAGCCCAAAGTAGCCAGATGACAGCCTTAACTTTCAGTTCAAGGGAATCATTGTTGGTTTTCTTTGTGAAAGCATGCCTCCTTTTGGAACTAAGACTTCTAGGGAAGCATACTATACGATCATGGGAATAGGAAGCAAAAATTTTGCTAGTGGGTCACCAGGGATAATAGTGAGTAATGCCCACTCCCATTTCCACCCTTTTATTCCTGGGCACATGAATCCTGACTATGGGAGAAAGGGTACCATATATTGGAGGCTGATTCAGAGCACATACAGGCTACAGAACCTTTGCACCCCGTCCTGCAAGGTACTATCAAACCAGCTGCTTCAGGATGCTGGGAAATACAATAAGATCAGTGAATACTACGAGCACGGGCCTATTGCTGCAATTTTTTTTACTGTGACATGAGTTCCTTGATAAGAAACAACACTGTGAAATACTGTGACAGTGGATAAGGCACTCCATAAGTCTACAGATGGTAGTTCTGGCAGAAGCGTTCCATGCAGGGAGGGCAGATTAGTGTTCAGAGTAAGTATCTGTTCTAGTAAGAACAAAACACTGACCCGTCCCTGATGGAAGTGGTCCTTATCTGTTGTCTTACCTTCCTCTTTCCCTCCCTCCCCACCCCCTTTCCCATGCCCACACCCTGCCCATCAATATTTTTTAAAAGCTCCCGAAATGATTGTAATTTTAGCCCAGGATTAAGAGGGATTCTCCTCTGACTTTCACATCTAATAATAACCCACTAGAGGAATTTTTGCCTCTCATCCTCCCGATCCCGGGCTTAGTGGGATTGGTGGTCTTAGTGCTCAAGGGAGGAATGCTTCCACAGGAAAACACTGTTGGGATTTTGCAGAATTAAGAGCAAACACTGCCCCTTGGATATTTTTGGCTTTTCACACCACTTAATTAAAAGAAAGGGGAGGGTGTCACTGCACCAGGTGGGTGGTTAATCCTGATAACCAAGGGGAAATTGGGTTGCTGCTGTACAGTGGAGGTAAGAAAACTTGTCTGTATACTAGTTCTCCTGAGCAACAGAGCCAATATAAGACTGTGTGTGTGTGTGTGTGTGTGTGTGTGTAACTGGCTCATGCAGTTATGGAGGCTTGAGGTCAAAAACTTCCATGATCTGTCATCTGCAAACTGAAGCCCCAGGAAAGTTGGAAGTTGATGGTGTAATTTAGTCTGAGTCTAAAGATCTGAGACCAGGGGAGTCGATGGTGTGAATCTTTGTTAAAGGGCAGGAGAAGATGACATGAGATGTCTCCGTTCAAGAAATGAGGCAGAAAGATGGGACAAATTTTTCTTTCTTCTATCTTTTGCTCTATTCAGGCCTCAATGGATTGGATGATGCCTACCCACATTCAGGAGGGCTGTCTACTTTACTGAGCCCACCAATTCGAATGCTCATCTCATCCAGAAACACCCTCACAGACAAACCCAGACATGATGTTTAATCTGGATATTTTGTGGCCCAGTCAAGTTGATGCATAAGATTAACCATCACAACCTAGAACCCAAGATATTCATTGGCACCTCTTAGAACTCCTTTGTACAATAGTCTTGATCAATGAAAAACTGTGGGAACCCCATAAAGGAAAGATCATGAAGGGCTCAGACTGCACAGGAATGAAAGTTTGGATCACCTCATCAGGTGAAGCACTCCACCTAACTGGCAGAAGGTAATGGAAACATAGAAAGGATGCCAGGAGAAGGCAGTTATTGTTATCATCTTGAACTTCATGACCAGCCACACAGGTGGGGTCTGTAGTCGCTGTTTTATGTTAGTTGTTTCTTTCCTCCCTTCTTCCACAATTGAATATGAGGAATATTGGTGATGGCTAGCATTTTAGCTTTTAGGTATGTGACCATCTGATGCCTCCCACAATGATTTGATGACCAGGGAGACTCATGCAACCCCATGCTGGAACATGGACTTTTCATGTGGACAGAACCCAAGAGTGAATGTTGAGGGATGGATTTGAATTTCTTTCTTTCCCCTTTTGGACCCATTTACCCCCTCTTCTGTGCCCTGCTTTATACCTCAGAAAACCAAATGTATGGGTTGCATCAACAGTTATCTTGCTCTCTGGCTTCTGCTTGGAACTAGCCCATGGGGCACAGAAGGAGATTAGAGGAAAGACTGGGACTAAGGTTTGGGTATTTATTCCCCAGCTTCCTCTGGGTGTGTCTCCACAGTCTGCATGGATGCCTCAACTTGCTCCTTTCAGGATACCCCTTCCATATAGATCTCTGTTCCAGTAACCAGCCCTTCCCCCTTGGCCCTTCACATTAAGGTGTGTTTTATTATATGATGCATTTCCATTCATTCAACAAATATCCATTGAAGATCTCTCCTGTGTCAGACACTAGTAAGAAAAAGGCACAATGCTTTTTCCTTATAGTCTAATGTCTAGAGGGGAGAGAAACATTGAATAATGTCACAATTAAATATATACCTACAAATTATGATAAAAGCTATGAGAGAGAAGTACAAGATCTGTGATGAAGATTTGAGGTGAAGGGAATCCATACATGAGGACCAGCACATGTGAGTGCTTTGGGGGCAGTAAGGAGCTCAGTGCATTTAAGAAACTGAAATAAGACCAGCAAAGCTGACACAGTAGATGAGGGGAGAGAAGCTTGACTTGACAAGGTTTCTCAGTGAATTAGCTTTGGGGAGGGAGTTGTGGGAAAAAGAGGAGACTCCTTAGACATAAAAAATAAAGTACATTGGAGCTAAATATACTTTTGGCATCTCCATGTCCTCCTTTTACTTTACTGCTGAGTTGAAACAACACCAAAGATGTGCTCATTTTGCTTGATGAATTAATATGCCAAAGTAGGCAGTAAAGAGGAAATCAATAGCAGGGAGAGAAAACTGAGCAAAAGGACAGCAATGATGAATCGTGAATGATGCACTCTCTACTGGACAATACTTAGCAGAAATAGCAAATTAAGAAGGATGGATCTTTAGAACAAAAGTTAATAGCAGAAGGAAGCAAGAATGTACAAAAGTATAATGAATCAGAAGTGATGTGACCTACATTTAATAATACTTTTCAGGAATGTGATATTAAATCAGGAGTATTAGACCAGTAGTTCCCAAACTTACAGGGCATCAGAATTACCTTGGATCTTATAAAATCATGTTGCATACTTTAAATATACGCAGTAAAATTTTTTTTAAAAAAGGAACATTGTATAGAATTTACAAAAAAGAAATACCTTGAGAGCTTTATTTATTTATAAAGTTTTTTGGGAAGGCTCTAGAATCTGAATTCTTGGTGTACTGGTACTAGTGGGTTACTGCCTTAGGTGATTTGGCTAAAAAAAGAAATCCGTGGCTTATCAATGATAGACAATGTATTAAACAAGTACTGAAATGCATGCCCATTTTCTTCAGCATCTGCTGTTGTTATACGGCATCTGAGATATCTTCGGACAGCCCAGGTAGCAGTACTCGTTGATTTTGAAATGTAAAGCTCACTGAATGGGGGGTAGAAACTTCCCTCCAAACACAAAACCCAGGTCTCAATGACAGTTAGGTGGTCTCGGTTCTCCCTTCCCCATGTTTCAGCTGTGGAGTGCAGCTGGTCTGACAAGAAGCAGATGCTGGCAAGGAATTGGATCCTGAAAGGGGTGTGGTCTACAGTGTTTTGCTGCATCTTCTGTTCCTCTGGGTAACACAACTTCCTCCAACCCTCACTGCTACCACCACTGATATCTTTATGAAAGTCCCTGGGGTTGGAGGAATGAGAGCTATGGAAGTGACACAGGCAAGTCTGTGGTGGGGGAAGCAGTTACCCCTCTAGGCTCTGGCTGCTTCTCGTTCTTCAAACCAGCTGCACGGTACCTCCTCAGAGATGCAGCTGGCCATGCCTCCCCACCTAGTGGACCACCTAGTGGACCAAGCACCATTTGATCCTTCAGAGGTCTCAACAGTGGCTGCAGAAATTTTAGAAGACTGAGTGCCAGTCACAGCTCCCACCTCTCTGTTCCCCCAGAGGTGTGAGCGCTATGTGTGCCTGGGCCCCTTGTCTTAACTCCTGGGTTCTGGTAATGCCAAATCTTTTATACTCCCAAATCTAGGAGTGAGGGATTCTAATACTCATGTAACCAATTCTCCATATTAAATCCTCTCTGAGTGAAAGCTTAGCTCTTTCATTTCTTGTACTGGGAATACTGGTTTTTAACTCCCGCCAAGACTCTTCCCTAGTAGGAAGTCCTAGTAGGAATTAGATTTAGATACCGAACATTAAAAATCAAAATCACAAATAGTCACTATATCCATCCTGATTTCCAACTAGTCCGTGGGATCTGGCAACACTTTGCCACCCTTCGGACCTGGTTAGCTCCAGTTTGGCTACTTATTTGCTGTGTGATTTTAAACAAGTCCATTTCCCCTGCTAGAAGCTTCCATTTGTGCATGTGTTTCTAAAAAGAGAGGGATTGGGGCTACTGGAGTTTTTCTAGGCCCCTCAGCTTAGACATTCCCTGTGTTTCCGAATGATTTAAGCTTCCTCTGGGCATTTCTGGCTCTGGAGACAACTCCAAAGAGAGAATAAGAAGGAGAGGAAGACGAGAGGTCCTGGGTATGCATGGTATCATGGGAAACACCTGAAGATTCCACTTGCGATGTCTTCTGGGATCTAATGGGCAGAGTCATGAGCAAATAGTCAGTGATAAAGAGACCCAACATACCCAGCCCCGCTGAGGTCTTGCAAGGCAGGGGTTCTCAGAGCTCAGCCCTGAGGGCTCTGAGTTCATTCTTGAACAGAGCGGCAAGCAGATACTGTCCACCACAAGGCACATTCTGAACATTTCCAAGGGCCTCTTTGGTCCATGGGTGTCGGGGACAGAATGATTCTGTTCCATTCATTCATGTATGTCAACCCCAATCAAGGATTGAAGAGCGCCGGTGAGAAGGACAAGCACCAGGTTCTTATCAGATTTGGCAGAGTCCTTGAGCTGCCATATTTTCTCAAATTTAGAACTACACTGTGACATCGTTAGTCCATCGTCTTCATCTTAGAAATGCAAAACTGAGGCCCTGAGAGGAGCATCCCTCCACCCTATCCTGTTCCAACCACAGTGTACATTCAACCAGGGGTAAATTGGGGATTCAGATTTGGATCTCTTTATTCCCAGACACGTGCTTTTCCCATAGGATGCAGACCAAAGACGACTGGTTAGTAATTTGGTCTGGATCTTAAGGATGCACAGGACTGGGATAGGTGTCCCAGGAGAAGAGACCAATTCTCACAGAGGTATGGAGGCAAGAGCAAATGTCAACATGGGGAGATACCACACATGGGGACAATGTGACTGGACAGACACTTTGCAAAACTGCCAAATGAGCAGCATTTTCAGGGTCTTCATCATGAACCTGACCTGATCTTCCCACTTCCAAGGATTCTAACATCTTCACCTACTCTCCTTCTACACCAGAAGCAGGCACCATAAACTTCTTTTGTTAATGGCAAGACATTTGGCACAATTTTATTGTAATCACTCAGAATATTAATTCCAGAATACTATTGATCTTCTTTCATACTGTGTCAAACACTTTAAAAACATTATGTCTTATCTATTTGGGGAGTTACTTTCTAACAATTGCATTAAACCTCATTTTCAGCCGAGCGCAGTGGCTCACACCTGTAATCCTAACACTTTGGGAGGCTGAGGCGGGCGGATCATGAGGTCAGGAGTTTGAGACCAGCCTGAGCAGCATGGTGAAACCGTGTCTCTACTAAAAACACAAAAATTAGC
>NW_012121820.1:8087730-8108333 GCF_000951035.1 Colobus angolensis palliatus | reverse complement strand
AGGCTGAGGCGGGCGGATCATGAGGTCAGGAGTTTGAGACCAGCCTGAGCAGCATGGTGAAACCGTGTCTCTACTAAAAACACAAAAATTAGCCGGGATGGTGGCACATGCCTGTTATCCTAGCTACTCAGGAGACTGAGGCAGGAGAATCTCTTGAACCCAGGAGGCGGAGGTTGCAGTGAGCCAAGATCGCACCACTGCACTCCAGCCTTAGCGACAGAGTGAGACTCCATCTCAAAAAAAAAAAAAAAAGGAAAAAGAAAAAACCTCATTTCATCAGTAATTATTTGGACTTAGCTGTAAAATGTTTAACATATTTATTAAAATTCATTGACATATAAAAAATGTATACATTTAAGGTGTACCACTTGGTGTTTTGATATACGTATACATTACAAAATGATCACATTTCAGCGAATTAGCATATCTGTAATCTCTACATAGTTAACTATGTATGTATGTGTGCTATGTGTGTGTGTTGAGAAGATTTAAGATCTACTCTCTTAGTAAATTTAAGTATAAAATATAGTATTGTTAGCAATCCTTACCATGCCACACATTATATCTCTAGAATTTATTCATGTCGTATGACTGAAACTTTATCCCCTTTGACCAACATTACCCCATTTCCCCCTCCCTCCAGCCCCTGGCAACCATCACCCTACTCTCTGCATCTAGGAGCTGTATATTATTTAAAAATGCTAAGAGAGTAGATTTTAAATGTTCTCGCCACAAAAATAACTTAGTGCAGTAATGCATATGTTAATTAGCTAGATTTAGCCATTCCACAATGTGTGCGTGTGTGTGTGTATCAAAACATGTTATTTCAAAAAGCAGTATGGAGGGGAAAAAATCGTGTTGTACACAATAAATACATGCAATTTTATCTGTCAATTTAATGTAAAAATGTTTAAATTCTACATATAAGTGAGATCATGTAGTATTTCTCCTTCTTTGTCTTGCTTATTTCACATATCATAACATTCTGCAGTTCCATTCATGCTGTCCCAAATGGCAACATTTCCTTTTTAGTTTTTAAGGCTGATAATATCCCATTGAATATGTATATGTGTATTTTATTTTATTTTATTTTATTTATTCTGAGACAGAATTTTGTTCTGTCACCCAGGCTGGAGTACAGTGGTGCGGTCATGGTTCACTGTGGCCTAGGGGTTCCTGGGCTCAATGGTCCTGCCTCAGCCTCTCAAGTAACTGGGACTACAGACACATGCCACTATGCCCGGCTAATTTTTTAAAATTTTTATAGGGATGGGGGTCTTTCTATGTTGCCCAGGCTGGTCTCAAGCTCCTGGGCTCAAGCAATCCTCCCACCTTGGCCTCCCAAATTGCTGGGATTGCAGGTGAGAGCCACCATGCCCAGCCTTTTTCTTTACCTATTCATCTCTCAACAGACATTCAGGTTGTTTCTGTACTTGCCATGAATAATGCCAAGTCAAGGGAGCACAGCTTTCTCTTCTCAGTCCTGACTTCAGTTCCTTTGGATATATACCCAGAAGGGGATTGCTGGATCATATGGTAGTTTTAGTTTTAATTTTTTTTGGGATCTTCCATATTGTTTTCCATAAATAGCTGTGCCAATGTACATTCTCACTACCAACAGTATCCAAGGATGCCCTTTTTCTATACATTCTTGCCAATACTTATCTTTTGTCTTTTTTACAATAGCCATCTTAACAGGGGTGTGGTGACATTTCACTGTAGTTTTAATTTGCATTTTCCTGATTATTAGAGATCTTGAGCACATTTTTATATACCTATTGGCCATTAAAATTTTTTCTTTTGAGGAATGGCTATTTAGGTTCCTTGCCCTTTTTTTTTCAGCTTCCCAAGAATTGTTGGATGCCCATTTGTTAATCAGGTTACTTGTATTCTTGATATGTATTCTTGAATAGTAGTCGTGTGAGTTATTAATATATTTTGGATATTAATCCTTTACAGCATATATGGTTGCAAATATTTTTTCCTACTCAGTAGCTTGCCTTTTCATTTTGTTGATTGTTTCCTTTGCTGTGCAGAAGATTTTAGTCTGATATAATCCCACGTGTCTATTTTTGCTTTTGTTGCTTGTAATTTTGATGTCATGTCCAAAAAATAATTGCCAAAATCAATGTAAAGATGATTTTTTCTTGCATTTTTTCTAAGAGTTTTTATTTTTCTCCTCCTATCTTTATTGAGGTATAATTGACAAATAGGAATTATATATATTTAAAGTGTGCAACTTCCTATATTGATATCAAATGATCACCACACTCAAGCAAATTAACATATACTCCATCTTACATAGTTAACTTTTTCTTGTGTGATGAGAACACTTAAGATCCACCCTCTTAGCAAATTTCAGGTATGAAATACAGTATTGTTAGTTGCAGTCACCATACTGTACATTAGGTTCCAGAATTAATTTATCTTGCATAACTGAAATGGAAACTTTATATTCTTTGACCAATATTTTCTCATTTTTCTCCTTCCCCGCCATCACCCCATTCTCCTTGTAATTACCATTCTACTTACTGCTTCCATGAGTTTGACTATTTTATTTATTTATTTATTTATTTACTTGACAGGATCTCATTCTGTCACACAGGGTGCAACCTCGAACTTCTGGCTTCAAGCAATCCTCCTGCCTCAGCCTCCCAAAGTGCTGGGATTACAGGCGTGAGTCATCACTCCTAGCCCAAGTTTGGCTATCTTAGATTCCACATGTAAGTAAGATCAGACAATATTTGTCTTTTTGTGTCCAGCTTAATTCACTTAACATGATGTCCTTTGGATTCATCTGTGTTGTGGCAAATGATGGGATTTCCTACTTTTTAAAGGATGAATACTATTCTATTGTGTTTGTGTACACACATAATGTATACATATATTGTATAATGTATATATACGTTGTATATATGTGTATAACATGTATGTGTGTGTGCATACACACATCACAGCTTTTAATTCATTATCTGCTGATGTACATTTAGGTTTTTTTCATATCTTTGCTATTATGAATAATGCTTCAATGAACTTGGAAATGCAGATGTCTCTTCAAGACTTTTTAAAGAATTTTAGTTTCAGGTCTTATGTTTAAGACTTTAATCTATTTTAAGTTGATTTTTGTATATGGTATTGGATAGGGATCCAATTTCATTCTTTTGCATGTGGATATCTAGTTTTCCCAGCACCATTTGTTAAAGAGATCTTCTGTTGCCTATTGTGTGTTTTTGACACCCTCATCAAAGATCAATTGACCATAAATGGGTGGGCTTAGTTCCGGGTTCTTTATTCTGTTCCATTGGCCTGTATGTCTGCTTTTCTGTTTTTGTGCCAGTACCACACTGTTTTGATTACTCTAGCTTTGTAGTGTAATTTGATATTAGGAAATGTGATGCTTACAGCTCTGTTCTTTTTCAAAATTCCTTTGGCAATTTGGAGTCTTTTGTGGTTTCATATGAATTTTAGCATTGCTTGTTATGTTTTTGTAAAAAATGCCATTGGCATTTTGGCAGAAATTGTGTGTGCTCTGTAGGTTGCTTTGGGTAGTGTGGACATCTTGACAATATTAATTCTTCTAATCTATGAGCCCGAGATTTCTTTCCATTTATTTGTGTCTCTTAAATTTTCTTCATCGATGTTTTATAATTGTCATTGCATAAGTTTTTCACTTCTTTGGTTGAGTTAATTACTAAGTGTTTTGTTGTTGTTGCTGCTAATGGAAATGAGATTGTTCTTGGTGTATAAAATTGCCATTGATTTTCGTATATTGATTTTGTATCCTATAACTTTAATAAATGTGTTTAGTAATTCTAACCTTCTTTTGCAGCGCCCTTAGAGTTTTCTACAATCAGTTTAACCAGCCCTTTCTAAAGAGAGGGAAGTAGAGATGGCAATAGCATCAACAAGTGAATTCCAGCCTCTTTAGAGCCCCTTGATCCAAGTTATATTAAACAAGAAACTTATTTGACAAGAGATAGCAAGTCTTGGTGTGCTATGATGACAAGTTGCCTGCTGTGAGATTCCCTTCTTAAGCCTGGCATCCTCTTATCTTGCCCAGTCCTCTGGGCATCTCTTTCGTCTTTCTCTCTCCCTATCCTTCCTTCTATTCCCTTTTCATCTTTTTTTTTTTTTTCTTTTTTGAGACCAAGTCTCACTTTGGAGTGCAGTGGCACAATCTCAGCTCACTGCAACCTCTGCCTCCTGGGCTGATGAGATTTTCCTGCCCCAGCCTCCCAAGTAGGTGGTATTACAGGTGCCCGCCACGATGCCTGGCTAGTTTTTGTATTTTTAGTAGAGATGGAGTTTTGCCATTTTGGCCAGGCTGGTCTTGAACTTCTGACTTCAAGTGATCTACCTGCCTTGGACTCCCAAAGTACTTGGAATTACAGCTGTGAGCCACTGCAGCTAGCCCCTTTCCATCTTTGATCACCTATTTTGTGAATAAATTTTCTTAAAACTTAGCACTTTAAAGTAACCATTTCATATTGTGGGTCAGCCATCTGGGAAGCAATCTGCTTGGTGGTTCTTTTATAGGGTCTTTCCCATGGTTGCAGTCACACGTCTGCTGGAGCTGCAGCCAGCTGAAGGCTTTATTGGGTTGAGCAGCTCATTTGCATGGCTGGAATTGATGCTGGCTATCAGTCGGAGCTTATCTGGGCCTGCTGATCACAGCACCCACATGGGTCTCTCTAGCATGGGCTTCTCTCAGAGTAGTTGGACATCTTACATGGCAGTTTACCACTGCCCCCAAACAAGCTACCTAAGAGGATCAAGTGGGACTTGCACTTTTTCTAGCCTAGCCTTGGAGGTCACATAGCATCATGTTTGCTTTATTCTCTTGGTCAAAGAGTCACAGAGTTTTCTCAGATTCAAAAGGAGGGGACATAGATCCCACTTCTAGGTGGAAGGCGAGTGAAAGAATTTTAGGACCTTGCTTTAAAACAGTCACACCATCACACCATTTTCCTCCTTCACCCCTTTCTTCTCATTTCTTCTTTAACTCTACTCTGCTTTCCTTCATCTCCCCCTTTCATGCCTCTCTCCAGCTATTTTCAATTTTGGAGAATTTCTGCACCATGCTATGGACCTGTCTCCTTTACTGCAACTCCAGAAAACAAGTCCATGGGCCCTTTCAGAGACGGACTTACCATGAGGCTGATGGAGCCAAGCCTCAGGGTCCTTGCTTGAGCGATTCTGGGAGTGCTTCTAGCTATATGTTACATGGTCAGATGACCTGTAATATCTGCAAAAGTAAGATATTCTAACCATAATCAGCCAGTCCACCTTCCCTTTCCACTCTGACCTTTCCCTCTGTCACGCTTCTCCTGGGTTAGGTGGTGCTGGGGCGATTGCCAGCATTTTAGTCATGCAAATTAAAAGGAAGTTGAGTTGGGGATATATTTATTTTGGAGTTAGTAGAATATATTTAGGTCGTTTGCTGTCATTTCTATGTGTAGGAAGTTGCTGCTAACTGTCCTGGTGGAGGAGCAGCTGCAAATAATACTCCCGTTGTCTACTGGGCCGATTCCCTTGACGTTATGACACTAAGTTATGGGACTAGAGGTTGCACTGTAAAATGAACGTTCTTAGCCCAAGAAGGTTGTGGGTAGTAGAGGAAAAACAAGTTTTGAAATGTATGGAGCCAGGAAAATAAGCCTGTGGAGCATTCTTTCAAATAACAGATACATCTTTTTTTTTTTTTTTTTTTTTTTTTGAGATGGAGCCTCACTCTGCTGCCCAGGATGGAGTGCAATGGTGCCATCTCGGCTTACTGCAACCTCCACCTCCCAGGTTCAAGCAGTTCTCCTGTCTCAGCCTCCTGAGTAACTGGGACTACAAGTGCACACCACCACACCTGGCTAATTTCTTGTATTTTTAGTAGAGGTGGGGTTTCACCACGTTGGCCAGTCTGGTCTTGAACTCCTGACATCAGGTGATCTGCCCACCTTGGCCTCCCAAAGTGCTGGGATTACAAGCATGAACCACTGAACCCAGCCAGATACATCACATTTTTAGTGGAAAAAAAAATCAGCTCTTATGGAAGCCTGTTCAGAAGTTCTTTTCTAGTAAGCATATACTTGATAATTCAATGTGTGTAATTTTAAATGTACCATGCATTTTTTCTTTTTTTAATGGAATTGTACAAAAGATAATTTATTAAAATTCCTGTGTTTCTAGGACACAAACCTGTAACAGAACTACAGACATCAAGCATGGCTTCAAGCATTCAGGTATATGTTTTATCCAATTCACCTATAATAAAAATTAAACTATCATATTTTGATCACCATGTTAAATAAAAGAGTTAGTTATCTTTCCATTCTCTCCACAGAAACAGTGCTTTACAGAATTGATGTCATAAATGTAAACAATGAATTATTAATTTATTTGGGTTTTGTGCAATTTTTAGTGTTTGTCAGCCTTTAAATATTTGCAGTTGGTTGCAGTTTCCCTCCTCATTTGAAATAATATTCTCTTTTGTACTCATTTGCACTTGGTTTCTTTCTTCTTTTACTTTTTCTTTTTTCTTTTTTTTTTTTTTTTTGAGATGGAGTTTCGTTCTTATTGCCTAGGCTAGAGTGCAATGGTGCAATCTCAGCTCACTGCAACTTTTGCCTCCTGGGTTCAAACAATTCTCCTGCCTCAGCCTCCCGAGTAGCTGAGATTACAGGCATGCACCACCACGCCTGGCTAATTTTGTATTTTTACTAGAGATGGGGTTTCTCCATGTTGGTCAGGCTGGTCTTGAACTCCCGACCTCAGGTGATCCGCCCGCCTCGGCCTCCCAAAGTGTTGGGATTACAGGCGTGAGCCACCGCACCTGGCCTGTGCTTGGTTTCTAAAGGAGCTCCTGATTTATCAGGTTTAGACCATACAAAATCTGGATCTGCGCTGGCTCCGTTCTTCAGCATCTTAACGACAATTTTACTAAAGTAACAACGTCACTGGTGTTCTCAATTTGCAGGATTTTCATACTCTCTCCCTCTTCTGGTGTCACCAGAAGATGCAATGGCTTCTTGTTCTCTGGAAATTACATATAGAGAGATGTGAGTATATGTCAATATCAGCATATTGCAGATGTGAATTATTCAGCCTCAGAGAAAGCAGACCCCACAGAGCACTTTATTAAGGCAACTGAAGCCTTCACACGAATAAATGGGGGTTCTGAAAGTTGAAGACATAGAGTTTCATACTGAGAAGTGGTCAAGGGGAAGAGCATTGTGTTTGAAGATATGCTACACTGGAAGAAAGGGTGTAAGCAATTCCTGGAGTTCAGTTTCTGCAACAGCCAAGGTTTGGCCCGTGGAAGCCAATTTGGAGCATCAATCAGGCACACGTGGAGAGAGGCCTGGATTATGATCCAAATCCTGGAGGTTATTCAAGCTCCTCCTTATGGTATAAAGTAAGACTAACCTGTGAGGTAGAAGAATAAAGGGTGAGATGCTTGGACCCTGACCGCATGAGGAACCAAATCTTGCACCTAATGGGAAAAAGGAGGTGGGATCATTTTTACATCTTTGGGCAGGAATGGAATGAAGGTGAGTTTGAGGGATCCTAGAATGATCGTGGGTTCTGACTTGTCCAGTAGAGTCCCAGTTTATGCCTGTTGTCCCAGTGTAATAATTAGTGGCACCTCATCTTGAGACACTTTCAAAAGTGATTTGGTTTGGCCAATAAAGTATGTGGTTGCCCTGGTTAGAAATAACCTTTAAAAGGAAGAGAAGTAACAATAAGGTTTAGTGAGAAGTAAAGGCCTATAATGATTGACTGATGAATGGTGCCCAGGGCTGAGCTGGGTTTACTGGGCTTCCGTCTGACCTGGTCTGGGATACTCCACCACTTCTGTTTTCTCTCTATACCCACTACTCACCTCATACTTGCCAATATCCCTTTGACTAATCCCTCCCTTCCCACCCTCTTTCCCAAAATATCCTTCTACTTACACTTCTGCATTAGAGCTGGTTTTGTCATCCCCAGGCCCACCTAGGTCTTGGAATAGACCAGCCAACACCCAGACCTCCCAGTGTGGCCTTGGTGAGCACAGGAGACTGGGACCTCCGGGACTTATGGTATTTTTTGCAGGTGACCAGGCAGATAGCTTCAGTTTGGAAGTTGTTATTGTTCCCCTGGCAACGGCCATAGATGAATTTGGAGCAGATCTTAGGGTTTTTTTTTTTTTTTTTAATTGTACCACCAACATGGTTTGGAGGCCAGGCAGGGGCCAGCCTCCTGTGGCATACTGCATATACCTGCAGGGAGATCAGAGAACAGAGCTGTTTGGGTGCCTGTCTCCCTGGAGAATGTCCATCTCTCCCTTTCTCTGACCACAGCTCTCTTTGTCTCCGCTGAGAAGCAAATTTGGCTCAGGGCTCTGCTCCCAATTCAGTGTGAACCTTGACCACTCATTTTACCTCTCTGGTCCTTGACTTCCTCATCTGTAAGGTGAGAATGCAAAATCCCAACGTGCTCGCCTAACAGGGCTGTTGGAAGGAACAGCTGTGACATCACATGGCTTCTTTTTCCTTGCCTCCCCAACATCTGAACACTAAATCTGGCTGATTTTGCCTCCTAAATAGCTCTCCTTTATTTCCTTTCTGCCGCTTTCTTAATTCGAGCATCATTATCTTTTGCAAGGACTTCCATGAAAGGCCAACAGCTGATCTCCAAGACTTCTGCATTCTGCTAGACATTGGTTTCCAGAATGGCAGATCTGCTGGGCACAGGATAAAGTTCTACCAAACCCAGAGGGACTTCAGAATCCATTTTCTCCTCCTTCTCTCCAACGTTATTTCTTATGCTGCCCCAACACCCAGCTTCCCAAACTTATGCTCTAAAAGTAGCATGTTCTTACACACCCCATGCCTTTGCACATGCCTGACATATCCAGACCTCTCTTGCTAAGTGCACTCTTGTTCATTCTTTAAAACCCTTCCCAGACCTTGACTCTTTTATGCAGTCTTTCCTTTATTCATTCTTTACTCCTTGCTTTTCTTCATTGCCTCTCAATCTTACACACACATTTATCATTTCCATGTACTTTCTTGTTCACATTTTCTGATTCTCCATGAGAATGTGAGGTTTTTGAGAGGGAGTTGCGTCTTATGCCGTCTTGATACAGCAGTTTCTAGCAGGTAATTTGACATAGAGAGGATGCTTCAGGAGTAGTCACAGAAAAAAAAACCCAAAACTCAAATCTACCCTGATCTTAAGCATTTATTGAGCAATTATTTTGCCCATAGTGCTATGAGGTACAAATAGAGTTCTTTAGAACCTCATAGTCTGAAGCATGACAAAACAACAATTATAGCACTGATTAGTGTCAGGCACTATTCTTAGTAGTTGACATCTACTAACATTTAATCTTGTAAGGTAGGTCCTCTTATTGTTCTCATTATGCAGATGAGGAAACTAAGGTTTAGAGAGGCTAAATAACTTTCCTATGACCACACAGATGTTAAGGGATTTGAACATAGGTTAATCCATTGCTGTTAGGATCAAGACCAGATCCCTTACCAGCTCTCCTTCCCCTATCTAGCCCAGCTTCATCTTTCTCTCTTTTTAAAATTTGTTACTTGTTTATCTATCAAGAGAGACTATTTGTCAGCCCACATATTCATGCTTCATGTTTCAGGAACACAAGTCAGTGGCAAACTTTAACCCAAAGAAATCATTGCAATTCCAAAATCACTTTGCACTCTGAAAGATACCAGCCTTCCCCATCTCCTGAAAATCTCTTACAGAATTACATTTTCTGTAGAAATTTGTGTACGCCTTATATCTTGGTCCAGCAACAGTGAACTTACAGAGAGCTGCAATCCATAGGGATGCAACAAATGCTTGAACAATGTGAAACCACAGATGCCTGGCTGGAAGGCCACACATTTGAGGTTTTGTCAAAGCACTGAAAACCTAGTTATTGTCTTGAAAGGTATGCCAACCTAAAGTAACAAGATTCAGAAAATATGATTAAGTAGGGCATTTATTTGAGCCCAAAACTTGAGGATGGCCACTTGGGAGTACAGATTCAAGTTGCCCTGAATATACACTACCAGCTTACTCTTTCTTGTCTCTTGCTCACTCTCTGCTTTCCAGCCTTTCTAGGCCTGAACGTGCTGCCTCCTGCCACAAAGCCTTTGTACATGCTATTACCTGTGCCTGAAAGGCTATTTCTTCCCATTTTTGGTCTAAATACTCATCTTTCAGACCTTAAATCATGGATATCTTTCCCAGAAAAACCTTTTCTGACCTTCCTGGCCACAGTGAGCAAGTGGAACCCATCATGGCTGTCAGGGGCACCAATCAATATTTGTTGAATGAATAGAATGAATGAATAGTCCTTGATGGTCTTCTTTAGAGCTCAATAATATGAGCAGAGAAGAAAGAGTGTAGGCGGTCTAAGGTGGTCAGGGAAGGCATCCTGGGTTTATATAGACAGAGAGGCCTGGAGAAAAAAGCCAGGAAATACAGATTATATACCTGTCTCTTATAGCTATCACATAACCTGACACAATGTTGGCATTTGATGAGACTTCAGTGACTACTTGGCATCTCAAGAATCACTGAAGAGTAGCCAAGAGACCATGTGGTCCAATATCAACACCTGTCTTATGGAAAGGGAAACTGAGCTCCAGAAAGGAAAACTACATTGTTCATATCACATACCAAAATAGAGGAAGAAATGAAATAAAATCCGTGTCTCCCAAGTCCAGGACTGACAGATTTGTGTCAAGTAGAAGATGTACCTAAACTCTAGGTCAGAGAGCAGCCAGCAGTGAACCAGGAGACAGTTAGTGCAGTGCAGGTGGCGATAGGAGGTGAGGGCACTGGGAAATTTAGGAAACATCTGAGTTACCTTATCTGAGGTCTAAACATTTCTTTCCACAGCTGAACAGACAACACTTCATGTTTTCTGGGCAATCTCTGTGTTTGGTACAGTGGTCTATTTCTTCCACTTCGCATTCTACTTTGATTTTGGGACACGGCTCTAAGGGAAAGGAAGATATATTTCCTCGAGGCCTTAAAGGAGCCTGTGCTCCCCCTCTCCAAGCCCAGGGCACCCATGCAGAGTTAAAGAACCTTGTTTCCACTTCACCTGTCCCCAAAAGGTAGTGGCCCTCAGGTAGCTCAGGAATTTCCCAACACTGCCCACATCCCCAACCCCGTAACAACTCACCATCCAATCCCTAAACCAACCCCTACCCTCTATCTGCACCATCTATGAGGTTCCTGGGAGAAAGACGCACTCCTCTAAGACTATTCTGGTCACTCAGCCTTGCTGTGCTTGGTTGCTCCCCCAGGAGGCGCTGTGGCTCTCGATGATTGAGATCAACATTTCTGGCATCAGATAGCTTGGCTTTTGAATTCTGTGCCATCCTTGGTGTGCCAGGCACTTCTGAGCCTTGATTTCCTCATTTGCCCATAGGGTTGCTTTGAAGACTAACACAACACAGTTTGACAAGCCATCGTCAAACTTCCTGGGGCAACATGATGTAACAATGAGTAATACGGGTGAAGCACTGACTGTGAGCTGCCTTTTCTCCTTAATCCTCATTACATATCGATGGGTAAGCACTCTTAATATTCACATTTTATAAACAGAAGAATTGGAAGCATAAGGAGGTTATGTGAATTTGCCCAAGGTCACACAGCTACTCAGGGATGGAGCCAGGATTTGAACCTACAAAGTGTGGTTCCTGAGTGCTCACTTTCAACCACTAATTTTCAGTGCTCAGTACAGTTAGCTGCTAATTGTGAGTCTTCACATTTCAGCATTCCAAGGGACTTCCGGAGACCATTCTTTACCCCAAAGACTAGGGTCCTCAGTGGGTATGGGTGTGGGGGCTGCAGTGAGAACATTTGGAAGCTAACACAGTTGGTGTTGTAGGGAGCAGCCTGTTTTTCTTATGGGAGACTTCCTTGAGCTTACTACTCTTTCTTAGTTCATTTCATGAGCTCTAGGTCCGGGCACCTCCAGGAAGAATCTTTTAGAACGTCAGCAAGGAGTCAGTTGCCACAGATTCGGATGCCTATATTCACCAAGGGAGTCTCTTACCAAGAGACTCCAAATAGCTTCCCTCTTTCCCACCTGGAACTCCAGGCACAGGTGGAGAAAATAATTGCTCAGCTGCAAAATAGTTCTTTGTTCCTTCCTCCCCACCGAGTTTCCTTTCTCCATTTCAAGGACTGAGTCCCCAGTACTTACTGCCAAAGATCCCTTCAGCGTGCCCAGGTTTCTGGACATCCCCCAGAAGGAAGAATGGTACCAGGATTGGCAGAAGTCCTCAGAGTCCCACTTTAGGAAGTACTAGCCTGGTTGATGGCACCAAAAGTAAGAAACGCTGGTCAGCAGCTCCTACCTCTGCACTTTGCCTGCCCTGGTGTGCCCCAGCACTCCAAGAGACAGTCATGGAGACAAGCCAGCCAGACTCCCCTCTCAGAAACACCAGATCCCTGAGGCCATCAGTGGGACTACCTGGTACCTACCCTGGGGGAAAGGGGCCTTGATAGGCGGCTCCTAATCCTCAGCAATCTGAGGCTCTCTGGTCTACCAGGGAAAGAGGGCACATCTTGTCTTGCGCTTTCCAGGCTCCTTTAGCAGAAAGGGAGGTTTAACTCCAGAGTCTTCCATTTCCCCAGGGGGAGTTTGGAGGTTAAGAGTATGCTAGCTCTCTTTCTTCTTTCTAATTTCACTCTTCTCCTGACATGTCTATTCTTATGCTTTATTTTTCTTACTTTGTTTCTTCTCTTTTCTTTGCCTCTTTATGTCTTTTAGTATGTGCCTGTCTTTTTCTCCTTTTCAGGGAGTCTCTGTCTGTCTGAGTCTCTTTCTCCCCACCCTTCACTTCCCTCTCTCTTCTTTTGTATGTAAAGATCAGTTATATTTATCCTTTAAGTCAATTGATTTTGCAACGATCAATAATTTCTTTTGTTACTTTGGGACTTCTCCAACTCTGTTCTCCGTTTGTCCCTGTTGTGACAGCTACAGCATTGGATTAAAAGTCACACTCTGAAGCATTAAGACTTGAGCGTCTGTACCAACCAAGTTTGATATCCTTGGTAGAAGCCTGAATGAGGTGAGGAGCCAGTTACCTGGGCATCAATCCCATCTGGCAAAGGACTGTGGGTAATGGAAGCATTTCTGCAGGGTGGCAGCAGAGAGTGTGTGCAGCAAGGCATGTCATCAGTGGTGAGTGAGAAGTTCATTATTTTTTACGGCTGAATAATAGACAATGCACATTGACAGCCTCCTACCTCCAGCATCAGTCCCTACTTTTCTGCTGTGGGTTTTCTCTGGCCCCCTGGGAGCTTGTATAGCTTGCATGCATTACGATCTGAAATAGCAAGGGATTTAGTATCCCTGACATCCAGAGGGCATTGGGAATCAGTGGACAAATAGCTTAGCTTCCTCATCACTGGAGACAGATTAAGAACATCTGTGGCCTGATATCCAGAATGTACAAGGAACTTAAACAAATTTACAAGAAAAAACAAACGACCACATTGAAAAGTGGGCAAAGGACAGGAACAGACACTTCTCAAAAGAAGACATATATGGGGCCAACAAACATGAAAAAATGCTCAACATTACTGATCATCAGAGAAATCCAAATCAAAACCACAATGAGATACCATCTCATGCCAGTCAGAATGCTGATTATTAAAAAGTCAAGAAACAACAGATGCTGGTAAAACTGTGGAGAAACACGAATGTTTTTACACTGTTGGTGGGAACAGAAATTCGTTCAACCATTTGGTAGACAGTGTGCCAATTCCTGAAAGATCTAGAACCAGAAATACCATTTGACCCAGCAATCCCATTACTGGGTATACATTCAAAGGAATATAAATCATTCTTTTATAAAGATACATGCATGAGTTTGTTCACTGCAGCAGTATTTACAATAGCGAAAACATGGAATCAACCCAAATGTCCCTCACCAATAGGCTGCCTAAAGAAAATGTGGTACATATATACCATGGAATACTATGCAGCCATAAAAAGAAGTGAGATCACGTCCTTTGCAGGGGCATGGATGAAGCGGGAAGCCATTATCCTCAGCAAAGTGATGCAGGAACAAAACTAAATACTGTACGTTCTCCCTTGTAAGTGGGAGCTGAACAATGAGAACACATGGACATCGGGAGGGGAACAACACATACTGTGGCCTGTGGAGGGGGCAGAGGGAGGGAAAGCATCAGGATAAAAAGCTAATGCATGTGGGGTTAATACCCAGGTGATGGGTTGATAGGTGCAGCAAACCACCATGGCACAGGCTTACCTATGTAACAAACCTGCAGGTCCTGCACATGTATTCCAGAACTTGAAATAAAATATTTTAAAGAAGAAAATTTGTAAGCCCTAGGATTCAGTCACAGTGGTACCCAGCTCCTAATAGATTCTTCTCTCTTCCCTTCTCTTCCCTGAATTACTCATCCCACTCCCCATCTTGTATGTCTTGGGAGGTCTCTCAAACAAACTACCTGCACCCATGCCCTTTTCCCAGGGTTAGTTTCTAGAGGATCCAAACTAAGGCATTGTCCTTGGGTTCTTGCCTAAAAAGGTTTTACAATCTTTTGTGGAAACGGAAGAAGATAACAATAACAATATCCCTGGAGCTCTCAACTCTCAAAGTTCTGATTGTCTTCACTCCCTTGAATGATGTCACCAGAAGCCTCAAAGATCCCTTACTCTGCAAAGTGTAATGTGCCA
The DNA here is from genome assembly GCF_000951035.1 of Colobus angolensis palliatus. Classification (NCBI taxonomy): domain Eukaryota; kingdom Metazoa; phylum Chordata; class Mammalia; order Primates; family Cercopithecidae; genus Colobus; species Colobus angolensis. The sequence goes on along the minus strand of NW_012121820.1, from coordinate 8,093,620 downwards.
AAAAGATGTCAATTACTCAGCTTCAGAGGCACAGGATTACATCAGGTTCTTTATTGGAAACAATTGAGAGTGACACAGGTATAAACTAGGAGCTCTAGAAGTTGGAGATAAAGGGAACATAAAGATGAAATCAAAATGGAAGGATATTGTGCATTGAAAGAGCCAGAGATGGAGGAAAAGGAGGGAGATGCAAGGGTTCTGTTTTGCGAAGGGCTAAGATCTTGAAATGCTGCAAGTGAAACTGGAAGTCAATCTGGCACATCAGTCAGGTACACGAACAGTCCTCAGAGCATGAGCCACACTCTGGTGGTTCTTCCTGCACATCCTTATCCAATCAGGGAAAGCCTGTAGAGAACGTAGGACAGAAACAGGTGAGTATCTTGGGTTCAGCTTATCTTTGGAGCTTGAGGTTATGCTTATACATCTTTGCACAGAAAAACACTAAAAAGAAGTGGATTTGCTTTGGGGAGCTCTCCATCTCCTTCAAGGAAAAACAAATAGGAGTGACTTGCTGGCAAAGAACTGTGTTGAGACATTGATGGCTTGGAAGGATTGGTTGGTCAACATGTCTAGGTTTAACATCCTGTGCCTCTTCTGCAATTCATCTCTGAGATTTCACCACTTCCACACCCTTCCTCCAGCCCTCCTAACTCCCCTCATACTTGCCAACATTGATTACTTCTACATCCCTTCTCATCCTCAGTTCCCAGAAAGTAGCTTTGTCTACCGCCTTGCCAGGTGCATTCTCACCTCCTGATCAGAGCTGGTTCTGTCAGCAGCAGGTCTGCCAAAGATGTAGCTGTCCTGGAAAGGACCAGCCAACATGCAGACCTCACAGCATGGGACTGGAGAGGATGAAAGACCGGGGCCCCTAGGACTCACGTTTATTCTTGCAGGTGTTCAGGCAGTTGGCTTCGGATTGGAAGTTGTTATTGTTTCCCTGGCAGCCACCATAGACAAATGTGGAGCAAGTATTATTTTTCTTGTCATACCACCACCGAATAAAAAAAGCCAGGCAGGGGCCAGTTTCATTTGGCATTTCACATACATCTGCAGAAAGACTCCAGAGTTGAAAACTCAGCGTGCCCACTCCAGAAACAAACAGTTGTTATTATTCTCCCTGGCAACCACTACAGATGGAACCGGAATAGGCTCCTTTTCCCTTATCCCACAGCAAGAGCACAGCTCCATTGACATATTGCACACATGTGCAAGGAGACCCCAGAGTGGGCATCTGCATCCCTGGAGATAGGGTTATTGCAGGTGAAATTAGCTAAAAAGAGGTCAGACCAAAATAGCATGGGCCCCTATACCAACATGACTGGTGTCCTTATAAAAGCAGGTTAATTTGGACAGAGGCAAACACACTGGGAGAACACCGTATGAATGTGAAGGCAGAGATTGGGGTGCTGTGTCTACAAGCCAAAGAACACCAAAGATTGCCAGCAAACCACCAGAAGCTAGGGGAGAGGAATGGAACATGCTTCTTCCCCATAACCCTGACAAGGAACCAACCGTGCTGACACCATGTTCTCGGACTTCTAGCCTGAGGAATTGTGAGACAATACATTTCTGTTGTTTAAGATTCCCAGTCAGTGGTACTTTGTTATAGCAATTCTACCAAACAAACGTAGGTCCCTAGTAAATTGTGCTTACACAGTTCCATTTGAGTAAATCTCCACTGCTAAACAATTAGGTCCTGTTGATTTTTACCTCCTAATAGCTCACCTCTCTGCCAGTCTCTCTAATATAAGCCTCAGTGACGGTCTCATGCCTGGGCTGTTGAGATAACCTCAGATTGATCCCCTGCCTCCAGTCCTGGCCCCTCCAATCAATCATTGATGCTTCCCACCAGAGGGAAGGATCTGATGGATCTGAGAACCAGGCTTATCATGTCATTCCACAGATAAGACCTACCTTCACTTCATGACAATACCCTCCCATGACCCACAGGGCCCTCCATTGTCTAGCTCGTACTGTGACGCTGGCCTCCTCCCCTGCCGCCGAACCCCTTCCAGCTACATGCTCCAATAACATTGAACACCCCGTGCCACCCCCATACCTCCATCCCTTTGCACTGCTCACAGTGACACTCCTCTTCTTCCTTCAAAACCTTTCTCACACATCAACTGTTGTGATGTCTCCCTTGACTCCACTCTACATTCCTCACTGCCACACCTTGCTTCAGAATCTGTGCACTCAATTTTCGTTTACATCTTCAGTGTCATCCCTGAGGCTGTGAGTTTCTGGCGAGCAAGGAGTGTGTCTGCTTCCATCTTGGCACTCCAATTCCTAACAGGTAGTTTGGCACAGTACAGAACCTTATAGAATGTTGAGGGTAAAAGAAATTGTATCCTGATCTGAACTGAATAAATTATTCATTGAGCACCTATTGTGTGCCTAATGCTTCAAGGAACAGAGAAAAGGCATGACCTCTGCTATTTAGGAGCCCTTAGCCAAGAATTACAAATAAGCGAATAGGGATCAGGTGGCTACTATGTGCCAGGCATTGCTCTAAGCACATCATGCAGATCAATTGGATCCTCAAAATAACCTTCTACACTGATCCTTTTATTATCTGAGGAAACTGAGGCACAGTGAAGGAATGTTTTTAATTTATCCTAGACAAAAAGGCTGCTAAAAACTGGAGGTAAGAGTTGAACTCATTGTGTCTGAATTCAGAATCCTTACCTGCTGGCATATGAGTGACTTAGCCCCCTAACCTGTCCACTCTACTTGTCTGTCAAGTCCTGTTTACTTTACCTCCTACATACCTTTTGAGCATGTCCTATTCTTCTTCATCCCCTCAGCTACCTCTAGTTCCAGTCACCATTTCTATCACCTTGAAGTCCTTTAAGATACTCTGTTCCTCCTATTTTAAACTCTATAGATGTAGTATGAACCTGGTCATGTGATGCCCTGCCTCGGTGGATTGCCATGGCCCTTTGATCCAGGCAAGACTCTTTAACCTGGCCCACCATACCTGAATTGTTTGATCACTGCCCACCCAGAATCTGTTTTCCTTGTCCCATGCTCGTGCTCACTCTGCATTCTGGCCTCCCGAGGTCCCACCATTGAGCCTTTGTGCATGCTACTCCCTGTTCCTGGAAAACGCTTGCACCCACTTTTTGCCTAAAACATTACCCATCTTTCTCAACTCAACTCCAGATTTGCTTTCTCAGAGAAGGCAATCCCAACCTCCCTGACCACACTGAGCAGATCAAATCCTACTGTGGGTCTCAGAGGCACTCAATACATATTTGTTGAATGAATAAAAAAAAATCTTCGATAGTCTTTTTGCATCCCAGGGAGATGGGCATGAAATTAAGATGCAGCAGAAAGGAAAAGCCCTCTGTTGTGCAGCAGTCAGGAGAGGTGTTCTGGTGCAAAGCTGGATTTGTGTAGGCAGAGAGGTGGTCACTCCATAGCAAAAAAGTTAGAAAATATAAATTGCTTCATTTATCACTCGCAGCAACAATGTTGTATATGTTAGGGCAACAATGGCCACCTGGGGCTCAAAAAATTGTAAGAGTGACAGGTATCTAAATAGCCAAAAGAATCTGATTCAATGCCACTCCTTCACCAGTCATTTGTTTTGGGAAACTGAGTCTCAGGCATTACCTGATAGGAAAAGGTCATTACTAATGGCACACACCATATCTGGCACAGTAATGAATCTAAATTGCAGGTCTCCCAAGTCCAGCAGTTTTGCCAGAGACCAGCCCTCAGCGATCAGGGCACAAAGCCAGTCCAGGAAAGCAGAAGGTAAGTACAGGGGGAGGAGGGGTTGGTTATTCTGCGGCTCTGAATATTACCTTGTTTGAGATCTAAACATTTTTTTCCGCAGCTGAAGACACAGCACTTCTTGTTGTCCGGGCATTGTCTGTGCCTTGTACACACATCCCTTTCTCTGAATTCACATTCTTCTCTGATTGTGGGACATCTCCCTAGGGAAGGAGCAGTTTCACACCCGTGTGCCTTAGAGAGCATAGTGTCTCCCCGCTTTGCCAGACACAAGGCAATTCTAGAGAGTCAGGGAAGTTTGCTTCGACTTTGCTTGCCCCCAGGAGTTCTTTTCCTCAGGGTGGCCTCACTCACTTCCCTACTGCATACACCCTCCCTTCCCCCTGACCACTCCTCCCTCTCTTCCCACCCTCCCAGCTCCAGCCCATCTAAGGCAGAATTTCTCAACCACCGGTAATATTTGGGCTGGATAATTCTTTGGGAGGCTGAACTGGGGATTGTAGGATGTTCAGCAGCATCCCAGGCCTCTTCCCATCAGACACCAGTAGCACCCCCTGACTGTAACAGTGGAAAATGTCTCCAGGCACTGCAAAGTTCCCATGGAAGGCAAAAATCTCCCATTTGCGGGCCACTGAATAAAGCTGATGTGGTCTTTTTGGCTTTGTTGAGGCATCAGTGTTTGGAAGTTCCTCTAGGTGGTGGTATTAAACAGCAATTAGTATCACTTACCCCTGAGCCAGTTAAGATTTTGAATTCTGACTCTTGGTCTGAATTCTGACCCTCTCTGAACCTTGGTTTCATCATCTGTAAAATCATTTTGACCTTACGGAGTTGTGAGAAAAAAATGAGACAAAGTATATAAAGCCCTCATCAGAGTAACAGATGCGCAGTCATATTATCTAACATTTGCTAAGTCTTTACCATAAGCCGAGCACTCTTCTAAGCATTTTAAGTGTATGATCTCATTTAATCTTTATAATCGCTCTATGAAGGAAGTCCTATTAATATCCCCATGTTACAGATGTGGAAACTGAGGCCCACGAAATTTAAGTAGCTTGCCCAAGATTACAGGGCTACCAAGATTTGAACCCACTAAGTCTGATTCCAGATCCCTCTGTAGTTTTAAAATCCCTTTTCGGAAATCCTTACTTCCTGAGTGTTCAGCAAATGATAACAATGATCACTGTTACATTATAGTCATGGAATATTAGTGTCTGAAGTTTAAAGGAACTTCTGGATGCTGTCCTTTATCTCAAAGTAGGGAGCCCCTAGGGATACAGTGACACTTTATGGGACTACGTTTGAAAGAACTAGGAGTGGATACAAATAATACCTCAAGGAAGGGGCCTGTTTTGCTCGCGAGATAAGGAGAAGGTCCCTTGGTTTCCCGGATCCCTGTAGCGACTCCCCTGAATGCTAGATCCCGTGACTCTCCTCCACCTCCTTGATAAAGGCCCTCCACTTCAAAGGGGGTGAAAGTGGGGATTGCCTATGTCGGGGTTACTGCATTCCCAGAAGAGATCTTCCACAGGAGGGATCTTACAAAGATCTCTCTCCTCTCCCAACCCGGGACCTGGGCTAAGATGGTGGAAAGCAACCCAGATCTGAAGAGTTGTTCCCTGTTCCTTCCTCCCAGCAGACTCCCCTCTCTCTAGGGTAAGGGCTGAGGCCAGTACTTACTGGGAAATAACCAGTCAGTCAGACCAGGTCCCTGGACATTCGCTAAGAGGATGAATAGCACCAGGAGGCTCAAAAGTCCAGAAGATCCCATGCTGAAGAGAGGCCAGCCTTTCTGGTGGTTCCAGAATTTGGAATGCTCAGCTGCTGCACCTTGGATATAAGAACTGGACACAAACCGGCCACCCCCTTTCTTCTGGGAACACTAAGTTCCCAAGGTCACAAATGGGACTAACTGACACCCACAGCTCATAGCTTGGGAGGAAGGGTCTCTCATTGAATGGATCTTGATCCTTACACCCCTAGGCTGCACTGGGCTGGGGCTCTAGTCAACCCCAGGGAGTGGGCAAAGCTCGTCTCCCACTTTCCAGGCTGCCTTCAGGTGAATGCTATCATCTTGGGTCTTCATCTTGATAACTTGGAGAGCGGTGGAGTGTCCTCATTCTTCATTCATTTTCCATCGTACGTG
>NW_012121820.1:8082097-8087345 GCF_000951035.1 Colobus angolensis palliatus | reverse complement strand
AAGTTCAGTAACACAGCAGACTTTGGGGATTCTAACTGGGCTAGCAGAGGAGCTGTGGGAAAGAGGTGCTGGGGAACTTGGACAGCTTTCCATTCTACAGCCAAGGAATCTACACTGGCCACTCAGCCAGTCCTGGGAAGGAGAGAGACACTCTTTACAGAGTACATGTTATCCCTAGGGCTCCCGTTTTCTTCTCTAACTAGGTGTTACCCTTTTGGGCCAAGTTTGTTCTCCAAATATTCCTACATGACAGACAGAGGCCAGAGAAAGACAACCTTATCATCAGAGAGTGACTGTAAGGTCACAAAATTTAGTATCAGAGACAGAGCCCCCATAAGAATCCCATGCCACCAACTTGACAATCTCACCTAAAGAGACTACTAAATCGAATTTTTCTTTGCTTTTCTTTTCTCTTTTTTTGTCTTTTTCTTTTCTTTTCTTCTTTCCCTTTCCTTTCCTTTCTTCTTGTATTTTCTTCTTTTCTTTTTTTTTTTTAACAAATCTATAGATAAGTACTCTTAATATTCACATTTTATAAACAGAAGAATTGGAAGCATAAGGAGGTTATGTGAATTTGCCCAGGGTCACACAGCTACTCAGGGATGGAGCCAGGATTTGAACCTACAATGTGTGGCTCCTGAGTGCTCACTTTCAACCACTAATTTTCAGTGCTCAGTACAGTTAGCTGCTAATTGTGAGTCTTCACATTTCAGCATTCCAAGGGACTTCTGGAGTCCATTCTTTACCCCAAGGGCTAGGATCCTCTGTAGGTGTGGGTGTGGGGGCGGCAATGAGATCATTTGGAAGCTGACACAGGTAGTGTTGTGGGGAGCAGCCTGTTTTTCTTATGGGAGACTTCCTTGGGCTTACTACTCTTTCTCAGTTCATGTCATGAGCTCTAGGTCCAGGCACCTCCAGGAAGAACTCTTTGGAATGGCAACAAGGAGTCAGTTGCCACAGATTCGGATGCCTATATTCACCAAAGGAGTCTCTTACCAAGAGACTCCAAATAGCTCCCGTCTTTCTCACCCGGAATTCCAGGCCAGGTGGAGAAAATAATTTTCAACTGCAAAATTGTTGTTTGTTCCTTCTTCCCCACCGAATTTCCTTCCTCCATTGCAAGGACTGAGTCCCCAATACTTACTGCCAAAGATCCCTTCAGCATGCCCAGGTTCCTGGATATCCCCCAACAGGATGAATGGTACCAGGACTGGCAGAAGTTCTGAGAGTCCCATTTTAGGAAGTACTAGCCTGTTTGATGGCACCAAAACTAAGAACTGCTGCTCAGCAGCTCCTATCTCTGCACTTTGCCTGCCCTGGTTTGGCCCAGCACTCCAAGAGACAGTCCTGGAAACAAGCCAGCCAGACTCCCCCGTCAGGAACAACAGATCCCTGAGGCCATCAGTGGGACTACCTGGTACCTATCCTGGGGGAAGGGGGCCTTGATAGGCGGCTCCCAGTGTGCCAATTCCTGAAAGATCTAGAACCAGAAATACCATTTGACCCAGCAATCCCATTACTGGGTATACATTCAAAGGAATATAAATCATTCTTTTATAAAGATACATGCATGAGTTTGTTCACTGCAGCAGTATTTATAATAGCGAAAACATGGAATCAACCCAAATGTCCCTCACCAATAGGCTGCCTAAAGAAAATGTGGTACATATATACCATGGAATACTATGCAGCCAGAAAAAGAAGTGAGATCACGTCCTTTGCAGGGGCATGGATGAAGCGGGAAGCCATTATCCTCAGCAAAGTGACACAGGAACAAAACTAAATACCGTACGTTCTCCCTTGTAAGTGGGAGCTGGACAGTGAGAACACATGGACATCGGGAGGGGAACAACACATACTGTGGCCTGTGGAGGGGGCAGAGGGAGGGAAAGCATCAGGATAAAGAGCTAATGCATGTGGGGTTAATACCCAGGTGATGGGTTGATAGGTGCAGCAAACCACCATGGCACAGGCTTACCTATGTAACAAACCTGCAGGTCCTGCACATGTATCCCAGAACTTAAAATAAAATAAAATAAAATATTTTAAAGAAGAAAATTTGTAAGCCTGTTTTACATGATTCTTAAAAAGATCACCAGTAGGATTCAGTCACAGTGGTACCCAGCTCCTAATAGATTCTTCTCTCTTCCCTTCTCTTCCCTGAATTACTCATCCCACTCCCCATCTTGTATGTCTTGGGAGGTCTCTCAAACAAACTACCTGCACCCATGCCCTTTTCCCAGGGTTAGTTTCTAGAGGATCCAAACTAAGGCATTGTCCTTGGGTTCTTGCCTAAAAAGGTTTTACAATCTTTTGTGGAAACGGAAGAAGATAACAATAACAATATCCCTGGAGCTCTCAACTCTCAAAGTTCTGATTGTCTTCACTCCCTTGAATGATGTCACCAGAAGCCTCAAAGATCCCTTACTCTGCAAAGTGTAATGTGCCAAAAAGATGTCAATTACTCAGCCTCAGAGGCACAGGATTACATCAGGTTCTTTATTGGAAACAATTGAGAGTGACACAGGTATAAACTGGGAGCTCTAGAAGTTGGAGATAAAGGGGACATAAAGATGAAATCCCTAGGGGCTCACGTTTATTCTTGCAGGTGTTCAGGCAGTTGGCTTCGGATTGGAAGTTGTTGTTGTTTCCCTAGCAGACACCATAGACAAATGTGAAGCAAGTATTATTTTTCTTGTCATACCACCACCGAATAAAAAAAGCCAGGCAGGGGCCAGTTTCATTTGGCATTTCACATACATCTGCAGAAAGACTCCAGAGTTGAAAACTCAGCGTGCCCACTCCAGAAATAAACAGTTGTTATTATTCTCCCTGGCAACCACTATAGATGGAACTGGAATAGGCTCCTTTTCCCTTATCCCACAGCAAGAGCACAGCTCCACTGACATATTGCACACATGTGCAAGGAGACCCCAGAGTGGGCATCTGCATCCCTGGAGATAGGGTTATTGCAGGTGAAATTAGCTAAAAAGAGGTCAGACCAAAATAGGGTGGGCCCCTATACCAACATGACTGGTGTCCTTATAAAAGCAGGTTAATTTGGACAGAGGCAAACACACTGGGAGAACACCGTATGAATGTGAAGGCAGAGATTGGGGTGCTGTGTCTACAAGCCAAAGAACACCAAAGATTGCCAGCAAACCACCAGAAGCTAGGGGAGAGGACTGGAACATGCCTCTTCCCCATAACCCTAACAAGGAACCAACGGTGCTGACACCATGATTTCAGATCTAGCCTGAGAAACTATGAGACAATACATTTCTGTTATTTAAGATTCCGAGTCAGTGGTACTTTGTTATAGCAATTCTACCAAACAAATGCAGGTCACTACTAAATTATGCTTACACAGTTCCATTTGGGTAAATCTCCACTGCTAAACAATTAGGTCCTGTTGATTTTTACCTCCTAATAGCTCACCTCTCTGCCAGTCTCTCTAATATAAGCCTCAGTGACTGTCTCATGCCTGGGCTGTTGAGATAACCTCAGATTGATCCCCTGCCTCCAGTCCTGGCCCCTCCAACCAGTCATTGATGCTTCCCACCAGAGGGAAGGATCTGATGGATCTGAGAACCAGGCTTATCATGTCATTCCACAGATAAGACCTACCTTCACTTCATGACAATACCCTCCCATGACCCACAGGGCCCTCCATTGTCTAGCTCCTACTGTGACGCTGGCCTCCTCCCCTGCCGCAGAACCCCTTCCAGCTACATGCTCCAATAACATTGAACACCCCGTGCCACCCCCATACCTCCATCCCTTTGCACTGCTCACAGTGACACTCCTCTTCTACCTTCAAAACCTTTCTCACACATCAACTGTTGTGATGTCTCCCTTGACTCCATTCTACATTCCTCACTGCCACACCTTGCTTCAGAATCTGTGCACTCATTTTTCATTTGTTTACATCTTCAGTGTCATCCCTGAGGCTGTGAGTTTCTGGCGAGCAAGGAGTGAGTTTCTAGTGTGTCTGCTTCCATCTTGGCACTCCAATTCCTAACAGGTAGTTTGGCACAGTACAGAATCTTATAGAATTTTGAGGGTAAAAGAAATTGTATCCTGATCTGAACTGAATAAACTATTCATTGAGCACCTATTATGTGCCTAATGCTTCAAGGAACAGAGAAAAGGCATGACCTCTGCTATTTAGGAGCCCTTAGCCAAGAATTACAAATAAGCGAATAGGGATCAGGTGGCTACTATGTGCCAGGCATTGCTCTAAGCACATCATGCAGATCAATTGGATCCTCAAAATAACCTTCTACACTGATCCTTTTATTATCTGAGGAAACTGAGGCACAGTGAAGGAATGTTTTTAATTTATCCTAGACAAAAAGGCTGCTAAAAACTGGAGGTAAGAGTTGAACTCATTGTGTCTGAATTCAGAATCCTTACCTGCTGGCATATGAGTGACTTAGCCCCCTAACCTGTCCACTCTACTTGTCTGTCAAGTCCTGTTTACTTTACCTCCTACATACCTTTTGAGCATGTCCTATTCTTCTTCATCCCCTCAGCTACCTCTAGTTCCAGTCACCATTTCTATCACCTTGAAGTCCTTTAAGATACTCTGTTCCTCCTATTTTAAACTCTATAGATGTAGTATGAACCTGGTCATGTGATGCCCTGCCTCGGTGGATTGCCATGGCCCTTTGATTCAGGCAAGACTCTTTAACCTGGCCCACCATACCTGAATTGTTTGATCACTGCCCACCCAGAATCTGTTTTCCTTGTCCCATGCTCGTGCTCACTCTGCATTCTGGCCTCCCGAGGTCCCACCATTGAGCCTTTGTGCATGCTACTCCCTGTTCCTGGAAAACGCTTGCACCCACTTTTTGCCTAAAACATTACCCATCTTTCTCAACTCAACTCCAGATTTGCTTTCTCAGAGAAGGCAATCCCAACCTCCCTGACCACACTGAGCAGATCAAATCCTACTGTGGGTCTCAGAGGCACTCAATACATATTTGTTGAATGAATAAAAAAAAATCTTCGATAGTCTTTTTGCATCCCAGGGAGATGGGCATGAAATTAAGATGCAGCAGAAAGGAAAAGCCCTCTGTTGTGCAGCAGTCAGGAGAGGTGTTCTGGTGCAAAGTTGGATTTGTGTAGGCAGAGAGGTGGTCACTCCATAGCAAAAAAGTTAGAAAATATAAATTGCTTCATTTATCACTCGCAGCAACAATGTTGTATATGTTAGGGCAACAATGGCCACCTGGGGCTCAAAAAA
>NW_012121820.1:8062324-8081852 GCF_000951035.1 Colobus angolensis palliatus | reverse complement strand
GATCCCGTGACTCTCCTCCACCTCCTTGATAAAGGCCCTCCACTTCAAAGGGGGTGAAAGTGGGGATTGCCTATGTCGGGGTTACTGCATTCCCAGAAGAGATCTTCCACAGGAGGGATCTTACAAAGATCTCTCTCCTCTCCCAACCCGGGACCTGGGCTAAGATGGTGGAAAGCAACCCAGATCTGAAGAGTTGTTCCCTGTTCCTTCCTCCCAGCAGACTCCCCTCTCTCTAGGGTAAGGGCTGAGGCCAGTACTTACTGGGAAATAACCAGTCAGTCAGACCAGGTCCCTGGACATTCGCTAAGAGGATGAATAGCACCAGGAGGCTCAAAAGTCCAGAAGATCCCATGCTGAAGAGAGGCCAGCCTTTCTGGTGGTTCCAGAATTTGGAATGCTCAGCTGCTGCACCTTGGATATAAGAACTGGACACAAACCGGCCACCCCCTTTCTTCTGGGAACACTAAGTTCCCAAGGTCACAAATGGGACTAACTGACACCCACAGCTCATAGCTTGGGAGGAAGGGTCTCTCATTGAATGGATCTTGATCCTTACACCCCTAGGCTGCACTGGGCTGGGGCTCTAGTCAACCCCAGGGAGTGGGCAAAGCTCGTCTCCCACTTTCCAGGCTGCCTTCAGGTGAATGCTATCATCTTGGGTCTTCATCTTGATAACTTGGAGAGCGGTGGAGTGTCCTCATTCTTCATTCATTTTCCATCGTACGTGTGCACTTACGGGCGCACTCCTTCTGCTTGTCTCTGACAATGTGTCCCTGTCGGTCTCTTGGTATCTCATTGTTTATCTGTGCCTCTCTGTGCCTAAGTCTGTTTGTCTTTCCCCATGGTCTCTGTGTTCCTTTCTCCCTCTCCCACAGTTTCCTCCCATCCTTCTGTCTTTCATTTTATCTTTGGTTCACTCATATTCATTGACTAAGGCCAAAGAATAAAGATTTGCCACAGAACAGGGTGTAGGGGAGGAATCAGGCTGATAGCAGAATCTTCAGAGACTGTTTCTCAAAGTTTTGTGGCTCTGAGAGCAAGAGAGAATATCAGATCTTAGAGAGAGCCTTTATCATCATAGCAAGCTCCTTGATAGCTGAGGAACTATGTCATGAAGGGACTTGCCTGAGAGACTACAGTGGAATAAAGTTCAGTAACACAGCAGACTTTGGGGATTCTAACTGGGCTAGCAGAGGAGCTGTGGGAAAGAGGTGCTGGGGAACTTGGACAGCTTTCCATTCCTACAGCCATGGAATCTTCGCCGGCCACTCAGCCAGTTGTGGAAAGGAGAGAGACACTCTTTACAGAGTAAATGTTATCCCTAGGGCTCCCGTTTTCTTCTCTAACTAGGTGTTATCCTTTTGGGCCAAGTTTGTTCTCCAAATATTTCTGTATGACAGACAGAGGCCAGAGAAAGACAACCTTATCATCAGAGAGTGACTATAAGGTCACAAAATTTAGTATCAGAGACAGAGCCCCCATAAGAGTCCCATGCCACCAACTTGACAATCTCACTTAAAGAGACTACCAAATTTGAATTGTTCTTTGTTTTGCTCTTCTCTTCTCTTCTCTTCTCCTTTCCTTTCCTTTCCTTTCTTTTCTTTTCTTTTTTTTTTTCTTTTCTTTTCTTTTTTTTAAAGACAGTCTCGTTGTGTCATCCAGGCTGGAGTGCAGTGGTGCAATCTCAGCTGACTGCAACCTCCACCTCACCGGTTCAGGCAATTCGTGCCTCAGCCTCCTGAGTAGCTGGGATTACAGGCATGCACCACCATGCGCTGCTAATTTTTGTATTTTCAGTAGAGATGAGGTATCGCCCTTGGCCAGGCTGGTCTCCACTTCCTGGCCTCAAGCAATTTGCCCGCTAAGCCTCCCAAAGAGTTGGGATTACAGGCATGAGCCACCAGGCCTGGCTAGAATTTCTAATGAACAAGTAAGATGTCCTAAGCAGTGGCTGTTTCACTCATTTCATTTCCCATATTCTCACAAACTCAGCCCAGGAAAGAGTGAAAACTGGAATATCTAAGTGGAAGCACTCTGAGGGACCATCAAGCCCTATTTCTCGTTTTATAGATGTGAATCATAAGACCCAGAGAAGTGAAGATGCTGACTAAATGTCACCCAGCAAGTGAGTGTGAGAAATAAGATTAAGAGGGAACTGAGCATGCAAGTTCTTGCCAGAGGACACTAGGGCACATTTTGATGTTGGTGTGGATGTAATATTTTCTTGTAGAGTTGAAGGTAGAGAGGAAGGGTGAGTCTAAAGGAATGAAGTAATGTCTTTAGTGGAGACAGAGGCTGAACACCCACAAAGTCAGTAAATTTCTAAATGGTACCCAGGGTCCCCAGTTAGGGCTGCATTTTTTCATAAATTTTATTGAAAATAAATTAACTATCTTTCTGGTTGTTTCATTCCATTCTGTCTTGCCTAATTTTCAGGCCCATCCATGCATCTCACTTTCCAAGCAAATGAAATAAAATTTATGTCTTTGGGACTTAGGATGAATCATGGTTTTGGCTCCTTCTCTCCAATAATTTCTTGGAGAAGGCTGGGTAAGGACCCATCTGGGGTTTTGCCTCTCCTTTCTTCATCCTTTCTCATTGAGGAGCATGGTGTCCTACCTCTGCCTCCAGGCCAATTCTCTCCCAGGAACAATCCTGTGCTCAGAACAGGGGACCCCAACGAGAACCAACCAGACCAGCCTGTACCTGGCACCTCCTGCTTTTTCATTAGCCCAAGACCTGTCACATGGACTGATTCTCTGTCACTGCCTTCCTGTGTTGTTCCCTCTGCCTCTAACTGTATTACTAAGTTACATATTTGCTCCCCCAGGTAAGCTCCAAACTGTATTAAACAGGTCTGTGTCTAGAACGTAGTGCTTAAAACATGAATAGACCCCAAATAAACACTCAGTACATCTTGCTGGATGAGCAAGGTAGGTGGGGGGATTGGTAGGTGTGTGAATAGGTAGGTAGCTATGTGGATGGATGGGTGGCTGGTAGAGTGATAAGTGGGAAGATGGTTGAGCAGGGAGAAAGATTAGTGAGGAAAGCATGGATATTTGGATACATGAATGCATGGGTTATGGATGGGTGGATGATTGGGTGAATAAGTGGCTTGAATTGAATATAAAGATGGATAGGGTAGTGATGGGATAGGTGGACCTATTGATGGAGGCTGTTTGAATGAAAGGTGGATGAGTGCATTGGTATGTGGATGGAGGGAGTTAGGTATAGAAATGATGAATATGTATTTTGATGGGTATGAAAGAGTGTGTGTGTGTGTGTGTGTGTGTGTGTGTGTGTGTGCAGAGAAAGGGAGAGGAGAGAGGTCAATAATGGGAAGATTAACTAAAGGCTAGATGGACAAGTGGGTCTGTAGAAGAAAGATGAGTAAGAAAGGTAGGTGGATAGACATATGGAGTGGGCAAAGAGCTAAGTTGAAAAGTGTGTCAGTGGAAGGATAGGAGGGCTAGGTGAGTGGGGATTGGGTATTTGCATATGTGTTGAGTGAATGGATAGGTAAGTAAAGGGATTGAATAATTAGTGAGTAAATAGGTGGGTGGAAACATGAATGTACAAGTAAAAGCATTAACCAAAATTAAAAAGAATTATATAGAGAACAATGTATACTACTCTAAAGTAATACATGTGAAAATACAGGGAAAATGGATCAATTTTACCAAAATACAAAAGATCAAAATTTGCAGAAGAGAAGGTAGAAAACCTGCAGACTGTAAGACGAAATATTTTAAAATTACTAAAATATACCACTAGAAAGAACCTGATCTAGATGCTTTTGGAGCTGGATTTTGGTAGCCTTCAAAAAACACTGAATTGCTATATTATGTAAAATATTTCAGAGCATAGAAAAAGTAGATAGGTTGCCCAATTAGTTCCCATACTCATTTTTTGAAAGTAATATGACCCAAATAGAAAAAACAAATTTAGAAAGACCTATTTTTCTTTTGACTATAGATGTGAAAATTCAAACTATACTATTAGCTAAAAAGAACCAATAATATATTGATACAACACACTGCAATTAAGTTTATTAAGAATGCAAGGATGACTCAAGAAAATTTAATAATTTATTATGCCAACAAATTAGAAGAGAAAAATAATTATGTGACTGTATGTTTAAAAGGTATTTAGGCCGGGCGCGGTGGCTCAAGCCTGTAATCCCAGCACTTTGGGAGGCCGAGATGGGTGGATCACGAGGTCAGGATATCGAGACCATCCTGGCTAACACAGTGAAACCCCGTCTGTTAAAAAAAAAAAAAAAATACAAAAAACTAGCCGGGCAAGGTGGCGGCGCCTGTAGTCCCAGCTACTTGGGAGGCTGAGGCAGGAGAATGGCGTAAACCCGGGAGGCGGAGCTTGCAGTGAGCTGAGATCCGGCCACTGCACTCCAGCCTGGGCGACAGAGCGAGACTCCGTCTCAACAAACAAACAAACAAACAAAAAAAAAGGTATTTGATAAAATCCAGCAGTCATTTTCAGTAGTAGCTATAAATGGACAGGAAATAAGCTTAAAAAGAAAATAACTGGCCAGGCACGGTGGCTCCCACCTGTGATCCCGGCACTTTGGGAGGCCGAGGCGGGTGGATCACCCGAGGTCAGGAGTTAGCGACCAGCCTGGCCAACATGGTGAAACCCCATCTCTACTAAAAATACAAAAAATTAACCAGGCATGGTGGTAGGCGCCTGTAATCCCAGCTACTTAGGAGGCCGAGGCAGGAGAATCACTTGAACCCGGGAAGGAGAGGCTGCAGTGAGCCGAGATCACACCTGGGCAACAAGAGCAAAACTCTGTCTCAAAAAAAAAAAGAAAAGAAAAAAGAAAGTAATTTAAGTGCAATAAAACTTATGCATTCCAAATTCAACAACAAATATCTTTTTATATTGCAGGAGACATTGACTTTAAAATAAGGAACTAGACAAGGATGGATGCCATTGTCTTTATTTTCATTATTATTTTGGAGCTTCTATACAATACAAGAAGACAAGAAAATAAAGTCATGAAGTTGAAAAAAGTCAAATATATCATCACTTTCAGATGATGGGATTATATATAAAATCAAAGTAACATCATTCAATATTGTGATACTTAAGATAATTTGGCAAGTTGGATACAAGACAAAACTGACAGGTCTTTATTATGCTACTCATAATTAATGATTTTGATGATAATATTTTCTACTTACTATTCAAAGCTTGGGATCCGTACATTTCAGTCCACAACGTGAGCAGCACTTTTCCACCAATGGGCACTCATCATCCTGCAGGCACTTGGGTTTATCGATCTGGGCACATAGCAAGGGCTTGCGTGGGCAGAAACCTTGTTTGACTTTATGGGGTAAAAGAAAACACTTGACCTTGAAATACTTGGTCATAATTTGAGACAAATTTGGGGAATCTTGGGAAACTCAAACAAGGTTTTATTCTGATTAAGATTCTTGCCTTTCCCCCTATAGTAACAATAGACTGGAGAAGGCAGAGTATCAACTTTCTATGACTAATAACTTGAGGAGCATCAAGAAAAGTCTTGCCATCTCTAACTTGTACCATCTGATAGGATTCCTGTCTGCTGCTACAGAATTAATGGATCTGGGTTATATAACCCCAGAAAACCACAGGTAGCAGGAGTATTAGATAGCACACAGAACCTTCTTGTTTTATTTTTTTTTTCTTTTTTTTTTTTTGAGACAGAGTCTTGCTCTGTCGCCCAGGCTGGAGTGCAGTGGCCGGATCTCAGCTCACTGCAAGCTCCGCCTCCCGGGTTCACGCCATTCTCCTGCCTCAGCCTCCTGAGTAGCTGGGACTACAGGTGCCCGCCACCACGCCCGGCTAGTTTTTTGTATTTTTTAGTAGAGACGAGGTTTCACCGTGTTAGCCAGGATGGTCTCGATCTCCTGACCTCATGATTCGCCCGTCTCGGCCTCCCAAAGTGCTGGGATTACAGGCTTGAGCCACCGCGCCCGGCCTTGTTTTATAAATTGTAGGCATTGAGGAGTATTTAGAGGGAAATGAGTTGCCCAATGCCACATAGAAAGCCAGTAGAAAAGTTGAAGTAGGTTGAAAAGCCTTTGACTCCTGCCACCACACTGTACTGAACCTTAGAACCTTAAAGCCATACCTGGACAATCCCTGGGACTACATGGGGGAGTAAACACCTGCCTTATAGGAGGCAGGAAAGTTGGCTTCTATCCAACATCATTTGCTACTGATGTTTTCCCCAGCCTGTCTTACACAATATGAATATGATGTGCATGCTCTGAAGTTCTGTGCAGACATGAAGGCTTATTAGGAATACACCTAATGGTTATGAATCTTTTATGAATTGGTGAATATTGTCACCTTGCAAGTCATTGAGGAATGAGACTCAGAAAAAATAAGTTTTCCTGGGGAAGAATAGAGAGCAATACTATGAATTATTGGCTTTGAATAACAGCACAATAGTCTTCAGAGGTCAATATAACTTGTTGGGCATTAAAAGGGGTTCCCAAGGATCCTCAAAGATGAGTCCAAGGGGCATCCGAGGTTCAAGACACCCCCCCCCACTCCATGAGACAGCATGGCATCCTTGGCACATGCCCAATAGATTTTGGAGGTATATCCCCAGTCCTTACCTGTCCAGGCCCTGGCACAAACAAAGCCACACCTGGATTCACAACATTTGTCTGTCGGGGGACAATCGATGTCACTGTGACATGAAGGTGGACACTCCTTACGTCCAGTGACAGGGAAGAGTGGGCATTGTCCATCCTTAACTAAAATAAGAGCAGATGTGAGCTTCTTAAAACCTCACCCCCGTCCCACCACCCTTCAAAGAGCCTTTCCTTCTCTTCAAAGCTAGTATCCCTTTCTGCAACTTGGTTCACCCTACCCTATCCATCTCCAATAGGCTGTGGAAGAATGAAATGTCTCATCACATCATGGGATATGGTAGAGAGCGTGCTGGGCTTGGTGCCTTAAGCCCCATGGTAAAGTCCCAGTCCTGCTACTTAGTTTCCTTCTCTATAAAATGGGGATAATTATGTGAAATCTACACAAATCAGTGTAAGCCATTTTAGGGTATTTGGTTTTATTAGAATGAAATGGGGATCCATTGCAGTGTTCTCAGTAGACAAGTGATACGGCTTGACTCATGTTTTGAAAGGGTCATTATAACTACCGTTTTGATAATAGATTGTAAGGAGGATAGAAGCAAGGAGACATTTTAGGAAGCTTTTGGGGTAATCCAAGTAAGAAGATGGCTCCTCAGATCAGGGTGGCAGCAGCGGAGGTGGTAAGGTTTTAACAGATTTGGGATCTACTTTCAAGGTAGAACTAAAATTATTTCCTAACTTAATGGATGTTAATTGATAAAGAGAGGCATCAAGTGTGATTGTGAAGTTTTTCAACCAAGATGAGAAGCATGGATAGAACAGGTTTGCCTTAGGGGAGTGATGGTAAGAGGTACTGGTTTATGTTTATGTTTAGCTTATTTTTCTTTTTTTGAGACAGGGTTTCCCACTGTCACCCAACTAAGCCTCAACTTCCCCAGCTCAAGTGATCTTCCTACCTTCTCAAGTGATCTTCCCAGCCTCCTGAGTAGCTGGGACCACAGGCGCGTGACACTATGCCTGTTTTTTTGTTGTTGTGTTTTTGGTTGTTTTTTTGTTTTTGTTTTTTTGTTGTTGTTTGTAGAAATTGGGTATCACTATGCTGCCTAGGCTGGTCTCAAACTCCTGAGCTCAAGTGATCCTCTTGCCTCAGCCTCCCAAAGTGCTGGGATTACAGGTGTAAGCTACTGTCCCTGGCCCGAGGTTCTGTTTAAGCAAGTTCAACATGAGATGTTTGTGAGGTCCAGGTGGAGATGTAGAGCAGATAGTGGAGTTTGGGAGTCAGATTAGGGCTGGAGACACAACTTTGTGAGTCATTAGGACATAGGTGGTATTTAAATCAGTTCTTTGGGGTTTTGTGCATGTATGCTCTTTTCCTCATCTGACTGCAAATTCTACAAGGGCTTCCCAGGTCAGGCTCAGGCTATGATGTGTTGAACTCCCAGAGGTGTTATCAGGTTGCCTCTGAGTCTTAACCTAAATTTTCCACAAACCGACCTAAGCCCATTTTCCTGGCCTCCTCTTCCTGATGGCTCCTGGGAGAGGAGACAAGGGTCTTGTCTACAGCATCATGATTCCTTAGAGCTTCCCATGAAGGGAAGCTTGTGGTCTTAGTTTCAAGTCAGGTCCCAGGATTGCCTTGGCCGTTCAGGCCCATGGGTCCATGGAATTAAAATTCCACCCCTACTCCTGACCAACTGTGGGTCCTCAGGCAACTAACTTTACCTCTCTGCCTCTGTTCTCTCATCTGTAAAGTGGTAGTGATGGTACGTTTTTCAGCTTGCCTCACAATCTGTGGTCGAAATTGCAATGCTGCCTCATAAATCACACAGTGTTGCATTGTGAAGATCACTGGTCACCATCTCAATTGTTACCGTTTAGTGAACCCACACAAAGGGACCCCCCCTATAGCAAGTCTTTGTGTTTTAAATCATGTATAATCCTACCAACAACTCAATGAGCTGTTTGCTATGACTCCAGAATTACAGAAGAGGGAACTGAAATTCAAAGAAGTGAAGAAAGCAGCAAGTGGGAAAAGTCAGATTTTGATTCAGGTCATTTTACTTCTAAGTTTGGTAGGACACTGTCTCCCAGCATTGCTGGTGATGACCATTATACTAAGGAATAAATCCACAGCCTTCACCTTCACCCCACCCTACTCTCCACCTCCAGTGTGGACACTTACTCCATGGGATTCCATTCTTACACAAATCCTCAGTATGATGCTCAACAGGTTACTATCATGAGGAAACACCTTCTTCCAAGGGGGCACACCTGGCTTTCAGGTCACATTGGCCAAGATCTATTAACATTTTCTATACACTATCTCATTTTTGGCAGAGCCACTCCATTAGGTAAATATTGTTATTAACCTCATTCTATAGACAAGGAAACTGAAGCTTATAAAGGCAGGCAACTGGCCAAAGACCTCCCAGCCAGTGAATGACAGAGTTAAGTCTTGAACCAAGGAACTTTAACCTCAAATCCTGAGCCTATAACCTCACTGGTATACCATTTCTAGTTAAACTAGACCCTCAGATTTCCAGGACATGGGTCTCACCAACTAACATGCAGGCCGTTCTGCAGTCATTCTCACTCAAGAAGTTGTTGGCATTCCCTTTGCAGCCCCTGTATGTGAAGGGTGTGCAGCGATAATTTTTAAAGTCAAAATACCAGCGCTGTGCATCATGATTACAGTTTCCTTGTCTCACAGGTAGCGTGCAGGGTTCTGAAGTCAGGAAGCAAGGAAGGAAGGACATGAAGAGTAGAGATAAAAGAACAGGGTCAGTTCCCTAGCATTTGTCATAACTCCTGGTGTTATCACCCACATCAAAAAAGGAGCCATGGCAGGGGAAAACAAAGGCATAGGTTCTGGTCCCAGTTCTACTACTAATAGTCTATGTTGTATGGCACCTCTGAGCATCACTCCTTCCTTGCAAAGAATATTACAAGGTGCATATAAGAATCTTGTACTTTGGAGCTGATCTTTCTTCTCCATTGTACTGAGCTTTGGTAGGGCAAGACTTGTTCAGCAACTATTAGGTTGGCGCAAAAGTAATTGTGGTTTTTGCATTGTTGAAATTTGCTGTTTGATGTTAGAATACATTCTTAAATAAATGTGGCTATATTATACATCATTTTAATGCACATTTCTTGCTTCATGTACTTTTGCTAATGACTTATTATTTGCTTTTTATATTTATTTTAGACTATGGAAATTACGTTAGACAAAAGACAAATTCGAGTGATTTTCTTATTTGAGTTGAAAATGGGTCGTAAAGCAGCAGAGACAACTTGCAACGTCAACAACACATTTAGCCTGGGAACTGCTAAGAAATGTACAGTGCAGTGATGGTTCAAGAAGTTTTGCAGCTGGGGAAGGAGCAGCACCAAATCCAAGATGGCGGCTAGCAGGAGGCTGATGAAGGAGCTTGAAGAAATCCGCAAATGTGGGATGAAAAACTTCCGTAACATCCAGGTTGATGAAGCTAATTTATTGACTTGGCAAGGGCTTATTGTTCCTGACAACCCTCCATATGATAAGGGGGCCTTCAGAATCGAAATCAACTTTCCAGCAGAGTACCCATTCAAACCACCGAAGATCACATTTAAAACAAAGATCTATCACCCGAACATCGACGAAAAGGGGCAGGTCTGTCTGCCAGTAATTAGCGCTGAAAACTGGAAGCCAGCAACCAAAACCGACCAAGTAATCCAGTCCCTCATAGCACTGGTGAATGACCCCCAGCCCGAGCACCCGCTTCGGGCTGACCTAGCTGAAGAATACTCTAAGGACCGTAAAAAATTCTGTAAGAATGCTGAAGAGTTTACAAAGAAATATGGGGAAAAGCGACCTGTGGACTAAAATCTGCCACGATTGGTTCCAGCAAGTGTGAGCAGAGGCCCCGTGCAGTGCATTCAGACACCCCGCAAAGCAGGACTCTGTGGAAATTGACACGTGCCACCGCCTGGCGTTCGCTTGTGGCAGTTACTAACTTTCTACAGTTTTCTTAATCAAAAGTGGTCTAGGTAACCTGTAAAGAAAGGATTAAAAATTTAAGATGTTCTAGTTCTGCTTTCTTTGTTTTAAAAATCACTGCTTCAATCTAAAAAAAAAAAAAAAAAAAAAGAAGTTTTGCAAAGGAGACGAGGGCCTTGAAGATGAGGAGCATAGTGGCTGGCCATTGGAAGTTGACAATGACCAGTTGAGAGCAGTCATCAGGGTTGATCCTCTTAACAACTACACAAGAAGTTGCCGAAGAACTCAACGTCGAACATTCTATGGTCATGCAGCATTTGAAGTAAATTGGAAAGGTGAAAAAGCTCGATAGGTGGATGCCTCATGAGCTGAGCAAAAATTTAAAAAATATATTGGTTTGAAGGGTCATCTCTTATTCTATACAACAACAACAAACTATTTCTCAATCCAATTGTGACATGCAATGAAAAGTGGATTTTACACAACAACCAGTGATGACCAGCTCAGTGGTTGGACCGAGAAGAAGCTCAGAAACACTTCCCAAAGCCAAACTTG
Source organism: Colobus angolensis palliatus (assembly GCF_000951035.1). Lineage (NCBI taxonomy): Eukaryota > Metazoa > Chordata > Mammalia > Primates > Cercopithecidae > Colobus > Colobus angolensis. The sequence continues at coordinate 8,070,713 of NW_012121820.1, read as the reverse complement.
CACCAAAAAAAGGTCATGGTCATTGTTTGGTGGTCTGCTGCTGGTCTGATCCACTATAGCTTTCTGAATCCTGGCAAAACCACTACATCTGAGAAGTATGCTCAGCAAATCAATGAGACGCACTGAAAACTGCAGTGCCTGCAGCCAGCATTGGTCCACACTGGACCAACTGGCAGCCAGAAAGGGCCAGCTGGTCCACAGAAAGGGCCAATTCTTCTCCACAACAACACCCAACCACACATCACACAACCAACACAAAAGTTGAATGAATTGGGCTACAAAGTTTTGCTTCATCCACCATATTCATCTGACCTCTCGCCAACCAAATACCACTTCTTCAAGCATCTCAACAACTTTTTGCAGGGAAAACACATCCACAAACAGCAGGATGCAGAAAATGCTTTCCAAGAGTTCGTCAAATCCTGAAGCACGGATTTTTACGCTACACAAACTTATTTCTCTTTGGCAAAAATGTGTTGATTGTAATCGTTCCTATTTTGATTAATAAAAATGGGTTTTGTTTTGTTTTGTTTTGTTTTGTTTTTTGAGAGGGAGTCTTGCTGTGTCACCCAGGCCGCGGTGCAATGGTGTGATCTCAGCTCACTGCAACCTCTGCCTCCCAAGTTCAAGCAATTCTCCTGCCTCAGCCTCCTGAGTAGCTGGGATTACAGGCATCCCCCACCATGCCCAGCTAATTTTTGTATTTTTAGTAGAGACAGCGTTTCACCATGTTGGTCAGACTGGTCTTGAACTCCCGACATCAGGTGATCCGCCCGCCTTGGCCTCCCAAAGTGCTGGGATTACAGGTGTAAGCCACCATGCCCAGCCAATAAAGATTTGTTTGAACCTAGGTATAATGATTTAAAATTCACAGTCCAAAACTGCAATTACTTTTGCATCCAAAGTGCCTAACAAAGTGCCTAGTACCTAGAAAGAATGAAATACCAAGGAAGAGACAGCCCCTGGTGTCTGAAAACTGATCTGACACTCCCAGCTAAGCCACATGAATTCTCTGTTGGAGATCTAAAAAATCTCTTAGAACATCTATATCAAACAAGGTCACTCTGAGATCATGATGAAGTCAGACAAAAACAAGATCACCATGAAACCTGCAAAATACCAAACACCCATCCCCGTCTAAGCTAACGTGAGTGACTTACGCTTCTCTACCATCAATCACAGCTTTATCCTCAGTCTAGTCTGCATTCTGTATAGTTAAGATAGCCAGTCATAGAATTGCCCCCGCTTTCTGACAGCACTCAATCTAGAGCAAACTCTCACTTCTTTAGACCCTCCCCCTAGTTACCCAATCAAAGCCCAAATCCTCTAATAGATTCTTTCTAACAGCTTCTTACTGAAATGTCACAAACTTGTCTAGGGTGAATATTTTCCCTCACTTCAGTGAGTACTAAACCCAACTTGTTCAACTACAGGTGTAGTCTGGTGGTCTTTTCAAAGGGCATTAACAACAGATATTTAATGAATGGATAAATGTATGAGTGAATGAATAAATGAATCTTTTTAAAAAGCACACAGTTCCCCACACATATTGGAGAGATGTCCACTACATTAAGTTACCAGAAAACCTCCTTGAAGATCAAAGAGTCTGAAAAACAATGCCAGCATCTAAGCTGACTGAGGTTTCATTTTGTCACAGTGCCATAATAGTTTCTTGAACAGAGTGAGCATGCAACAAGTATTAGTTATTTGTGAATGATTGAATGTGGGATCCAAAAAGACCAGCATCAATATAATGGTGGTTGATGGTCACCATGCCTAGACTTATGATTTGTACTTGAGGGTTAGGCATTGAATAAGAGAATGAGAAGAGCACAGGCCCTGGGTCCTTGTCCTGCCATCCAAGGGAATCCCTCAGCCAGTTTTGGGCAGAGCAAGAAGTGGGGAACCTCTGTCCTCAGCCTGGACATCACTACCTTGAAAGGGATCCATGCACTTCTTCTGACAGGCAAAAAGGCAGCACTTTAGGTATTCCTGGCAGTCAAAATCTGTGTTACATGAATTCAGAAGTTCAGCAGTACAGGCGAGCCTCTCTTTGGGACACAACCCTGGTTTCTCTGCAAGAAAGAAATGTCCAAACTCACATTCATTCAGAATTTCAGCTGTTTTTCTCCTATGGCAAAGGTGTGTAGTGAAATTCTCTCGGCCCTATCCTTCACCTTCAATTCTTAGCTTTTGCTCTGCTTCTCTTCAGGGGCTAGTTCTGTTTCTCAACACTCAGATTCGTTCAAATGGATCTGAATCACGAATTTGTGTCCAAGAAGAACTGAAGGAGAAGCATGTTGGATTCCAGGGCAAGGGGTTAGGAAGGGACCAAGGCCCTTTCCCTAAATTCAAAAGATTTTCTCTCTTCTTGAAACCTAATATTTTAATTCTTAATTCCTTTGTCTCTAGTTGATAAAAGAAACTAGTATAGACTGGTGGAAACATCATGGAAGTAGAGGTCAGGAGGCCTGATTTGACCCTTGACTCCTGGTAAACTCAAGACCGATCTGAACTCAGTTGTATGATTTTTAATTTACTTCTAAGGAGTAAGAAATGGTGGAATGGAAGAAGCGTTATAGTCAGGCAGATCTGGCTCGGGAGCCTGGCTCCAACACTAACCAACTAAATAATCTTGGGAAAGTATTTCCCTTCATCTGAGTTGTATTTTCCATCTTTAAAATGAGAATGACAATTCCTGCCTTACAGGTTGATTATAAGAGTTCAATGGAGTGATGTCTATAATGCCTGGGGTAAGACCTTGGCAGATATGGAGTTGCTTTCTACCTTTTATTTTTATTTTTATTTTTTTAACTAAAAACTAGAAGAGGCAAGGAGAAAAAAACTACAGCACCCAGTGTTTCCAGTTAGCCTCCCATCCAAGTACTAACCAGGTCTGACCCTGCTTACCTTTTGAGATCAGACAAGATCAGGCATTTTCAGGGTGGTATGGCCATGCTTCCTTCCTTTTTGAGGCTAGACATGGCTTCCTGATTTCAGTGCTTGTGGTAGGTAGAATCTAAAGTTGCACCCTCAAGATTCCCAACTTCTGATTATTGAATCAAACACTAATCTAGGCAATGCTGTGAAGGGATTTTGCAGAAAAATTAAAGACCCAAGTTAGTTGACCTTAAGATTAGAGATAATCTCTAATCTTGAGATTATTAGAGATAATCTCATCTCTGGCCCAGACCTAGTCAATTAGGTCCTTGAAAAGCAGAGTTTTCTTCTGGTTGGTAGAGAAGAATTGATCAGAGAGATTCAAATGATGAGAAGCATCCAACAAGCTATTTGTAGTTTTGAAGATGGTTGAGGCCAAGTGCCAAGGCATGAGGGTGGCATCTAGAAGTGACAGCCAGTAAAGTAGCCTCAGTCCTACAACTCCAAGGAAACGATTCTGCTACAACCAGGGAGCTTGGGAGAGGACCTTGCATCCCAAATGAGAACTACAGTCCTGGCTGACATTTCAATCTCAGCCTGGAAAGAATCGGAGCAAAGAACCCAGAGGCACAATGCCAGACTTCTGACCCACAGATAATTTGTTAGGTAGTAAAGGATGGCTCATATAGCGTTTAATGTGTCTCCATGATTCTAAACTGAGTATCCTTCCAATGGAATCTGGCCAGAGAGGCATGATCCTTTCAGATACTACTGAGTTTTGGAACTGTAGAACTTTGGAATGGAAAGAACTCTATTATCATTGGTACCAAACTTCTGATTTCACAGATTAAAAGAAATGAGGTCCGATAGGATAATACAATGCATTAGGGGCAAGTCTGGGATTTACAGTCCAGGACTCACTTCAGGAGCCCCACATCTTCCCTGAGGACTGGCCACTGAGACTTTGAGTACTTTCCAACAATACTTCTTGTCATTAATGATCCCTCCAGGAATGGGCTGAAGCTAAGAAGAGTGTGTGGTTCCTAATTTGGAGCATACATCAAAATCATCTATGCATGTTTCAGAAAATATAAGCTCTAGGCTGAATCAGAATCTCTAGAAAGTGCATCTTTGGGACTCCACTTTTTAAAAAGAACCCCAGGTGATCCTAAAGTAGGCAGTGGGCACCAGGAGGTAGGCTGTTACTTGGGAACCGTTGTTCTAGGTTTAGCAGACAGAGAGTTTGGCAAATCAAGCTGGGTTTGTGTCCTTGAAGCTCCTTTCCGTATTGTCAGCTTGAACTCTCACTTATTAATAAAAACCCGCCTCTGTTTCTTGTCAGCTCTTCTTAACCACTTGCTTGTGTGTATAAGCACACCTCACAGGTTTCTCTGCATCTACTGGGGATGCTTCCCAGAGATCTGGTCTCAACTGTCTTCTGACATTACTTGACACATACTTCCTGGGTGATCCCACTCATTCCCACGATCCCAACTATGATTCTCATCTCTTCCTCCAGACTCATCCTCTATTCCAAACTAAAGACTCTTATTTCGACCTGCCTGGGAAAAACACCATCTAAGCATCTCAGAAGCACTTCTGTTCTAACATATTTAAAACAGAACTATTACCTCCTTACGCCCAAGCACTACCTTACTTTCTATTCTGCATCTTGACATTTGGCATCAACAGGTCCAGTCTGTTATTAGAATCCAGAGATGCACTCCTTCCTCTCCACCACCCCAGTATCCTGTCAGTCATGGACTTGGGTCAACTCTGTCTCCTAAACCTCTCTCCAAACCCTGTCTCCTGCCTCTCTTTACTACCACTCCCTCAGATCAGCATCTGATCTCATCCCTTGTCTCTTCTCAACTACTGCAGCAGCCTCCTCACTGGTCCTCTCCGCTCAGGCTCATGCCTAGTGACTTATTAATTAAAAAAAAATTAAACTTGTGTGTGTGTGTGTTTGTGTATGTGTGTGCAGTGGGAATGAATGTGATCACCCAAGAAGTATGTGTTAAGTGATATCACAAGACAGATGAGACCATATCTCCGGGGAGCATCCCCAGTAGATGCAAACTATATACATAGTCTCCTTCCATATATACATATGGAAAAGTTAGGGAAATAATTTGGGGGGAACAAGTAAGGAAAGTATGTGGAGGGCCAGGGTGGTGAGCAGGGGTAGCTTTCTGTGGCCCCAAATCCATGGCAGAGGGGTGTCCGGAGCCGTGAGGCCCGGAAATTGCCGCGGCTTCTGTTGCTTAAGCTCCGTATCATCAGAGACAAGACGGCGTATTTCCGGGTTCTTCATTAACAACTTTTCCCGCGCGCGCCAAAACTTTTCCTGCGCGCGCCAACCTTTTTCGCGCCCAGGAAGATATGCAGCCTACAGCGCAGGCGCAATTCCGTGCCCGGGAAAAACCAATTAATGGCGCATGCGTGATTGTAATTTGAGAAAACCCAGCCCCCCGTCACCGCCCTGGCCCAACCTCTTCCCCTGCCAGCCTATATAAGGCATTGCACTGCCACCATTAAACGAGACTTGATCAGGCTATTTGTCTTGTCTCCATTTCTCGTGTTTTCTTGTCTCCTCCATTCCCACTCCCCCTTTCAGGGTCCGTTCGACTGTCCTGCAGGTCGGGACAGAGGGGGCCTCATCTGACACTGGCGCTGGCCTCATGTCTAACCCTCATCCTCAAGAATGCTTTCTAAGGAAGAATGGCTGCAGCTTTTTTGAACTCACGTTTGTTCTTCTTGTCCAGCAATGCAGAAGTCCACTCCAAAGCAAGGGAGATAAGCAGCAGGAAAGCTACATTCCTCCAGGAGAAGGTGGGGCTGTGGAGAGGAAGGTGCCTGTGTGGATGAGAAGAGAGGTGGGAGTTAAGCACAATCCAAAGAGAGACACAAAGCGTGTGCAGAGGAACCTTGGAGATGATCCACCAGGTCCCTTTAGTTCACAGGTAAGAAGACTGACACCAGCATGGGGAAGGGGTCTGTCTGAGGTCAGATGGTGTGTTAGGGTACGTCTAAGACATTCCATTTCAGGACCCTGACCAATCCCCATACCTTGCCATGGTGCTGTACTTTGTGCTACACAGACACTTGCCTATTGTTTTGCTCCTGGGTAAGAGGCCACACTTAAATGATCACAAGAATTTGTTTGGCACAGTTGCAGAGCTGGTTTGCCCACAGTCACTCCAGGGGCAACCCCAGACGCTAGTGAGCATCTTTTTTTTGCTCCACTGATGACAGAAATGGGTGGTATGAGATTTTTCAGAGGGCCTGGGCACACTCTACTGGATCTTGGTGCACCAGAAGCAAGAACGATCTCAGATGACCCTGGGTTAACAAAGAAATTCCTTTTATTCCTTCTGTTACTATCCAAGCCGAGGATCTTATGATACTCCCAGACAACCAGATGAACAGATGAGCTTCCCCCACCTACTCAAGCCCCCATTTCCCATATGTGTTTTCGTGATCCTTATGTATTTTTTTATTTTAAGGCATGAAAAACTAATAATCCCTTATTGTATTAACTCTTAGAGTGCATTCATTTCAAAAATGTAAGAGGTAGGTAGAGGGAGAAAGAGGAAGCAAGAGACAGAGAAAACATCTTTATGCCAAAATATACGTCTGTACTGGTGGAACTTCAGATACTGAGAAAGCTATGACGGTATCTTGGAATAGAGTCTCTTCCAGAGTTCCTGAAGCCATACCATGTGGCTGCCTAAAAGTAAAGACTGTAACAATTTATCTCCCCAATCTTTCTTGTTGGGGGAGTTCTAATCATGTATCCTCTTCAAATTTTACAATCGTGCCTGTACTCTTTGGTCATGGAAATTATGACCCCAAACATAGTGATCTTGATTTTGGGCGTGGCTCAATCCCTTATAGCAGCATATCTTGGATCCTCTGTTTCCTCATCTAGAAAATGGGAACAATGCAGTTAACCTGGAAGCTTTGTTGTCATTGTGAGGATTAAGATGAGATAGCGTGAAGATTTAATGAAGTGGTATGGAGTGGTAGGAAACATAGCATTCAGAGTTAGACCTGAGTTCACATCCTTAATCCACCACTTACTGGCTGTGTGGCCTGGGCTCAGTCACTTCACCTCACTGAGCCTCAGTTTGTCATAAAAGAAACAATAATAACACCTACCTCATAGACATGAGAATTACTTGAACTATTTTTGTAAAGCTAGCTTGTACATCAGTGTTTATTGTATTTTAGTCAATTAACAAATAATGAATGGCAACAGTGAATGCCAACAAATGTTTCTATTACCATTTTAGCTGTTGAGTTCCCTAGTCAGAGACTGTGTAAATCATTCCTTTCATTCCCCTAAAAGATTAGCCAAAAGGCCCTCTGGTGCTTTACATTTTTATTATCAAGTCACTCTATGGGTTTGAAATTTTACTCTTTAACCTGAAAACGTCTGTTAACCCAGTCTTAAGAATCAGTTGATCAGATTAGCCTGCAGTCAGTTGGAAGAAAGCAGATCTCGTGGGATGGAGGCGGGAGAGAAACACAAATTAATAGAATTGCCAAACATAATAGAGGATGTCCATTTATAATTTTAGCATAAGTATATCCCATGCAATATAAGAAACATAGTTCTACTAAAAAATTATTTGATGTTTATCTGACATTCAGATTTAACTGGTCATCCTCTATTTTTATTTTCTAAATCTGGCAACTTTGACACAGAGTGAATCCATTTTGGTTGGACTGGGGTTTGTTTGGGCAAGAGACTACAAAACACAGGTCTTACAGGTAACAAATGAGCATGATTGCGAGAGTTGCTAAGTAGGGGCTCTGAAGAACTAGGACAGACCTGGAATACACAGATACAAATGTGCTATATAAATAATATACAAGGTTCTGGGCACAGTGGCTCATGTTTGTAATCTCAGCACTTTGGGAAGCTAAGACAGGAGGATCACTTGAGCCCAGGAGTTCAAGGCCCACCTGGGCAACATAACAAGACCCTGTCTCTACCAAAAAAAAAAAAAAAATTAAATGAAAAACCTTAGCCCAGCATGGGCTGGGTGAGTTGGCTCACGCCTGTAGACCCAGCACTTTGGGAGGCCGAGGTGGGCAGATCACAAAGTCAGGAGATCGAAGCCATCCTGGCTAACACGGTGAAGCCCTGTCTCTACTAAACAAAATACAAAAAATTAGCCGGGCATGGTAGCAGGCGCCTGTAGTCCCAGCTATTCGAGAGGCTGAGGCAAGGAGAATGTCGTGAACCCGGGAGACAGAGCTTGCACTGAGCCGAGATCGCACCACTGCACTCCAGCCTGGGTGATAAAGCGAGACTCTGTCTCAAAAAAAAAAAATTAGCCCAGCATGGTGGCGCACACCTGTGGTTTCAGCTACTCAGGAGACTGAGGTGGGAGAATCACTTCAGCCCAGAAGGGCCATGTTGCAATAAGCCATGATCATGCCCCTGCACTTCAGCCTGGGTGACAGAGTGAGACCCTGTGGAGGAAGGGGAGGGGAGGGG
>NW_012121820.1:8037327-8062274 GCF_000951035.1 Colobus angolensis palliatus | reverse complement strand
GAGAGAGAAAGAGAAGAAGAAAGAGAGAAAGAAAGAAAGAAAAAAGAAAGAGAGTGAGAGAGAAAGAAAGAAAGAAAGAGAGAGAAAGAAAGGAAAGGAGGAAGGAAGAAGAGACAGCGAGGGAAGGAAAGGAAGGAAGAGAAAGAGGGAGGGAGGGAGGGAAGGAAAGAAGGAAGGAAGGAAGGAAAGAAGGAAAAGAAGGCAGGAAAAAGGGAGGGAGGGAAGGAAGGACACACACCAGGAATGAAGAGATGTGGACTGAAGTCCACTCTTCACCATCAACTCACTGTGTCAACTTGGGCTAGTTTTACTTCCATCTACTCATTTGAAATTTTACCTCTGTCCACCCATTTGAAAAATGAATGGATTTGACTAGATTAGGCTTGCTCAGGCTGGGGTACCCATATCCCTCAGGATACAGGAAGATTTTCCAGGAGGTGCACAGGTACAGAGGGATCTGAGGATGTTACTGATTCTTAAACTACATATTTACTTTTTCCTGAAGTTGATCTACTTGAGAATGAGCCACCCTGAAGTCTCCTTTTCTTCCTCTCTTTCATTAAGTCCTTCATCTTTAAAGAAAAAAAAAAAAGCATACTTCTTACCTATGTCTCACATGTCTTCAAAGTGTAAGAACTTCTGAATTCCAAACAAAGGAACAATTCAATAATGCATTTTTCTGAGGATGCTTTCCATGGAAGCAAAGCAAAGAAAGTGTAAGAAATACCAAGGGGTCAGCACCGGTTTCATTCAGGTGACAAACTCACACTAAGCCATTGTGCCTTTTGCTGTCTACCCTAGAAATAGGATTCAGAAGTGTGATGGTTGCCACAGGGATGTATACTAAGACATTGATTTTAATTGAAAAATGAAGTCATTCTTCTGTGGGAGAAATGAGTTTGACTGATTTGGCTAATGGAGGACTGACTTTGCCAATTAGTTAAATCTGTGCCATCAAGTTTTCTTTAAAAAATTATTTAAAGTATGCAGTAAGATAAAAGCATTTTATAAAAGTAATCACAAAATTTTTAAAAAATATATATTTTATAAAATGCTTGCAAACTTTCCTATATTTTGAAACGATAGTATTCAAACTTTCCAACACTTACAGAGCATTTCAGATGAGATAAGGTGACTAAATGAAAGAGTAACAGGTATAATTAATCACATTCTTAATCATTTGGTAGATGCTGGTAAAGCCTTTTTGGTAAACTTTCCAGAAACTAAGAAAATCACTTGTGATTTGTGATTAATATTCTACCTGCTAAAAAACAAATCCTTTTGCAAGATACCAGGTGTCCAATTCTATGCCTTTATAAAAATTGAAGGAGAGTTTAATCAAGCTATTGATTAATAATTAAATTAGATCATTAAAATAATTTTTAAATGCTTACAATTATTTTAATATAATCTCTTGAGATCAACAACACATTGCTAGCCAGGAGCAGTGGCTCATGCCTGTAATCTCAGGATTTTGGGAGGCTGAGGCAGGTGGATCACTTGAGGTCAGGAGTTCAAGACCAGCCTGCCCAACATGGTGAAACCCCATCTCTACTAAAAAATACAAAAATTAGCCAGGCATGGTGGTGCATGACTGTAATCTCAGCTATTCAGGAGACTGAGGCAGGAGAATTACTTGAACCTGGGAGATGGAGGTTGCAGTGAGCCGGGATCGTGCCACTGCACTACAGCCTGGGCAACAGAACAAGACTCTGTCTCAAAAACAAAAAACGAAAAATAATAAAATAAAGTAAATAACATTGCGAAATATTCTGCAGTAGAAGTGCATTCCTAAATAAGTAAATCCAAGGCAATAGTTGAAAAAACAGCAAATAAATAAGTAACTTTAGTTTAAAATACAGTCACTCTTTGGTATCTTTGGGGGATTGGTTCCAGGAATCCTCACAGATACCAAAATCCTTAGATGCTCATGTGGTTTTTATAAAATGGCACAGTATTTGCATATAACCTACACTCATTCTTCCAAATACTTTAAAACCACCTCTAGATTGGTAGGTATTTAATACTTACCATTATAAATGCTATGCAAGTAGTTGTTATACTGTATTGGTTTTTATTTGTATTATTTTTATTGCCTAGGTTGTCTTTCAGGATTTTTATAGTTTGGGGTTTAAAATTTAAGTCTTTAATCCATCTTGAGTTAATTTTTGTAAATTGTGTAAGGAAGGGTCCAGTTTCAGTCTTCTGCATATGGATAGCCAGTTATCCCAGCACCATTTATTGAATAGGGAGTCCTTTCCCTTCACAATAGCAAAGACATGGAATTGACCTAAATGTCCATCGATGGGAGACTGGACAAAGAAAATGTGATACAGATACACAGTGGAATACTATGCAGCCATAAAAAAGAATGAGATCATGTTCTTTTGCAGAAACACGGTGGAGCTGGAGGCCATCATCCTTAACAAACTAATGCAGGAACAGAAAACCAAATATCAAATGTTCTCACTTATAAGGGGGAGCTAAATGATGAAAACACATGGAGACATAGAAGGGAACAGCATAGAAGGGGCCTATGGGAGGGTGGAAGGTAGGAGGAAGGGGAGGATCAGGAAAAATAACTAATGAGTACTAGGCTCAATACATGGGTGTCAAAATCATCTGTACGATAAACCCCCATGGCACAAGTTTACATGTACCCATGAACTTAAAAATTAAATTAAAAAAAGAAAATGGCATGAATAAAAGACTTTTGAGCATAAGATTATATTCCATTATACTGAAAGTCTGTGGGGTAAGAGGAACGAACATATGAGTTCAAGGGAAAAAATTAATGTTTTAAATTTTCCAACTGTTAAAGAATTGCTTTCCATATATTTTTAAGTAGATGCTTGTGGGTATCAAATTAGTTTGATATTTCTACCCCAGTGATTATATATATTATAAAAAGCTATGTAGCAGTTCAAAAAATTAATATTTACATGTTCACATGATGCATTGAGATTAATTTATGTTGTGTGTTGTTTGTTCTTTTTTATTGCTGAGTTTTGTCCATTCTATGGATATACAACGGGTTCATCCTTTGATGGAAAGTTGATGGAAATTTGGGTTATTTCCAGTTTGGGGCAATTATGAATAAAGCCCATAAAAACATTTGCATAGAGGTTTTTTTATGAACGTAAGTTTTCATTTCTCTTAAATAAATACCAGGAAGTGGTATTCCTGGGTTATGTGAGCAGCGTATGTTTGTAAGAAACTACCAAACTCTTTTCCCAAGTCACAGCATCATTTTGCGTTTTCGTTAGTAGTGCATGCACTACTGTCCTAAGAGTTTCACTTGCTCCACATACCTGTTAGCATTTGGTATTGTAAATGCTTTTATTTTAGTCATTCTAATAGATGTGCAGTGGTAAGACTGTATGCTATTTGAAGAAATGAAAGTAATTAGCCTACATTTGTGGAACTCTAAGAATCTAAGCCACTTCAAATGTTGGTGGGAAGATTTTTTTTTTTATTTTCCAACTTCTCCTAGGACAGCTTTCAAATCCAGTTAGTTCCTTCGTTTCTGAGCCTGCTTGGATAGGAGTTTCCCCAGAGCCCCTTCATTGAACCTACTTTTTAAAAAAGTCTTCATAATTTCCATACTTTATTGTCCTTAAATCATTAATTTTAAGCTTAATATTATTCCTTTTTTATTTTCTATGTCTGATTCTCTACCCACAATCTTTGTGTTTTCATTAGATTTTATTTGCCTTTCTTTTTCCAACTTGAATTGGGTTATTGGTCAATTTCATTCATTTCTCATTCCCTATAATTTACTTTCATTTTTTTTTAATTTGAGAAATACCTATTTCTTTCATCACTGCTTTCATTGCACTTTAAGAAATTTATTTTAATTAACTAATAATAATTATTTATATTTATGTGCTACAATTTAATGTTTTGATGTATGTACACATTGCGGAATGGGTATGTCAGAGTAATTAACACATCCATCACCTGAGATCCTTATCATTTTTTAAGTTAGAACATTTCTGTAGCAATTGTGAAATGTGCAATACATTGTTAACTATGGTCACCATGCTATGCAATAGATCTCAGAGACTTCTTTCCCTTGTCTAACTGAAACTTTATTCCTTTAACCAACATCTTCCCTTTCCCCATACATTCCACCCTGCCCCCTGGCAACAACCTCTGATAACCACCATCTACTCTCTACTTGTACAAGTTCAACTTTTTAGATTTCATATATAAGTGAGATATGCAATAGTGGTCTTTCTCTGCCTGGCTTGTTTCACTTAGCATAATGTTCTTCATCTTCATCTATGTTGTTGCAAATGACAGAATTTCCTTCTTTTTAAAGGCTGAATAGTAGTTCATTGTGTATATATACCACTTTTTTACCCATTTATCCACTGCTGAACACTTAGGTTGATTCCGTATCTTGGCTATTGTGAATAATGCTGCAATGAACATAGCGGTGCCGATATCTCTTCAACATACTGATTTCATTTCTTTTGGTTATATACCCAAATATGGGATTGCTAGATTATGCAGTAATTCTACTTTCAGTATTTTTGAGGAACCTCTACACTATTCTTCATAATGGCTGTACTAATTTATACTCCCACCAACAGTGTGCAAGAATTCCCTTTTCGGCCGGGCGCGGTGGTTCATGCCTGTAATCCCAGCACTTTGGGAGGCCGAGGCAGGTGGATCACGAAGTCAGGAGATCAAGACCATCCTGGCTAACACGGTGAAACCCCGTCTCTACTAAAAGTACAAAAAATTAGCCAGGCATGGTGGCGGGCACCTGTAGTTCCAGCTACTCAGGAGGCTGAAGCAGGAGAATGGCGTGAACCCGGGAGGTGGAGCTTGCAGTGAGCCGAGATTGGGGCACTGCACTCCAGCCTAGGCAACAGAGCAAGACTCCGTCCCAAAAAAAAAGGATTCCCTTTTCTCCACACCCTCATCAACATTTGTTATGTTTAATCTTTTGATAATAGACATTCTAACAGGCATGAGGTGATATCTCATTGTGATTTTAATTTGCATTTCTTTGTTGATTAATGATGTTGAGCATTTTCTCATAAACCTATTGGCTATTTGAATGCCTTATTTATTTATTTATTTACTTATTTATTTATTTTCAAGACAGAGTCATGCTCTGTCACCCAGGCTGGAGTGCAGTGGTGTGATCTTGGCATACTGCAACCTTAGCCTCCCAGGTTCAAGTGATTCTCGTGCCCCAGCCTCCTGAGTAGCTGGGACTACAGGCATGCGCCATTATGCCTAGCTAATTTTTGTGCTTTTAGTAGAGACAGGGTTTCGCCATGTTGGCCAGGCTGGTCTTGAACTCCTGACCTCAAGTGATCTTCCCGCCTTGGCCTCCCAAAGTGCTGGGATTACAGGTGTGAGCCACCATGCCCAGCCTTTGTATGCCTTCTTTTAAGAAATGTCTATTCAAGTCCTTTGCCCATTTTTAAATTGAGTTGTTTTCTTACTATCGAGTTGATGGAGTTCCTTATATGTTTTGAATATTAACCGCTCATCATAGTATGGTTTGCAAATATTTTCTCTCACTCTATGAATTGTCTTCTGACTGTTGATTATTTTCTTTGCTGTGCAAACACTTTGTAATTTAATGTAATCTCACTTGTATATTTTTACTTCTGTTCCTTGTGCTTTTAGGGTCATATCTAAGAAATCATTGCCCATAGCAATATAATGGAGCTTTCCCCCTATGTTTTCTTTCAGAGTTTTATAGTTTCAGCCATTGTGGTTAGACCTTTTGTCCATTTTGAGTTGATTTTTTAAAAATATATGCATATTTTGTGTTTCAGTAGCTTTTGGGGCACAAGTGGTTTTTGGTTACATGAATGGATTGTATAGTGGTGAAGTCTGAGATTTTAGTGCACCAGTCCCCAAGTAGTGTACGTTGTACCTAATATATAGTTCTTTTTTTGTCCTTCTCTGCCCTCCTACATTCTTCCCTTCTGAGTCTCCAAAGTCCATCATATCACTCTGTATAACTTTGCATACCCATAGGTTAACTCAGCTTATAAGTGAAAACATATGGTATTTGGTTTTCCATTCCTGAGTTTCTTCACTTAGAATAATGGCCTCCAGCTCCATCCAGGTTGCTGCAAAATACATTATTTCATGATTTTTTATGGCTGAGTAGTATTCCATGGTGTATATATACCACATTTTCTTTACCCATTGGGTTGATTTTTTTGCATGCTGTGCAATAAGGGTTCAATTTTATTTTTCTACATGTGAATTTCCAGTTTTCCCAAGACCATTTATCAGAGACAGTCTCCATTGTGTGTTCATGGCAACTTTACCAAAAATCAATTAACCATAAGTGTATAGATTTATTTCTGGGTTTCCTATTCTGTTCCATTGGTTAATGTATTTGTTTCTATGACAGTACCATGCAGTTTTGATTGCTATAACTTTGTAGTATATTTAAAATCAAGTAGTGTGATGCCTCCAGCTCTGTTATTTTTGCTCAAGATTGCTTGAGATTCTTGGGGTCTTTTGTGACTCCACACAAATTTTAGGATTTTAAAAATTTCTGTAAGAGATGCATTTGGAATTTTGGTAGGGATTGTGAAGTTACACACTAGGAAGTTGAATAACCTGGAAGAAATTGAGAAATTCCTAGAAGCATATAATCTACCAAAACTGAATCATGAAGAAACAGAAAAACTAAATACATCAACAAGTAAGGAGATTTACTTGGTAATTAAAAATCTCCCATCAAAGAAAATCCAAGATCTGATGGCTTCATGACTTCATTCTACCAAACATTTAAAGAACTAATGCTAATCCTCCTCAAATGTTTCCCAAAAATTGAAGTGGAGGGAATTCTTTCAAGTTCATTTTATGAGGCCAGCATTATTCTAATACCAAGCCATGCAAAGACACTACAAGAAAAGAAAATTACAGGCCAATATCCATGATGTACATAGAGGCAAAAATTCTCAAAAAAAAATAAGCAAATTGTATTCAACAGTACATTAAAAATATCATTCACAGCCAGGCATGGTGGGTCACACCTGTAATCCCAGCAGTTTGGGAGGCCAAGGTGGGCAGATCACTTGAGGCTAGGCGTTCGAGACCAGCCTGGCCAACAGGGCATAACCCTGTCTCTACTAAAAATACAAAAAAAAAAAAGTAGCCAGGCATGATGACACATCCCCATAATCCCAGCTACTTGAGAGGCTGAGGCACAAGATTTACTTGAATCTGGGTGGCAGAGGTTGCAGTGAGCCAAGATCGTGCCACTGCACTCTAGCCTGGGTGACAAAGCGAGACCCTGTCTCCAAATAAAAGAAAAACAAAGTATCATTCACCATGATCAAGTAGGATTTATCATTTGAATGCAAGAATGGTTCAACATATTCAAAGCAATCGATGTGGTACACCATCTTAAAAGAACTAGCGATATAAATAATATGATCATCTCAGTAGATGCAGAAAATGCATTTGACAAAATTCAACATTTTTATGATAAAAATTTTCAACAAGTTAGGTATAGAAGGAATATACATCAACACAGTAAAGTCCAGATATGACAAGCCCACCGCTCTTATACTCAACAGTGAAAAGTTGAAAGTTTTTTCTCTGAGATCAGGAAAAAGACAAGAATGCCAATTTTTACCACTTTTAATCAACATGGTACTGAAAGCCCTGGCCAGTAAAATTAGCAAGAAAAATAAATAAAAGTCATCCAAATAGGAAAGAAAGCAGTGAAATTGCTTCTGTTTACTTATGACAGGATCCTATATATAGAAAACCCTAAAGACTTCACACCGAAAAACTGTTAGAACTGATTAAGTAATTTATTAAACTTTCAGGATACAAAATCAACATACAAAAATCAGTGGCATTTCTATACACTAGCAACAAACTACCTGAAAACCAAATTAAAACAATCCCATTTACAATAGCATAAAAAATACTTAGGAGTAAATTTAACAAAGGATATGTAAGATCTGTACACTGAAAACTAGTGAAAGAAATTGGAGAAGACATAAACAAATGAAAAGATATTTCGGCCAGGCGCGGTGGCTCAAGCCTGTAATCCCAGCACTTTGGGAGGCCGAGACAGGCGGATCACGAGGTCAGGAGATCGAGACCATCCTGGCTATACAAAAAACTAGCCGGACACGGTGGCGGGTGCCTGTAGTCCCAGCTACTCAGGAGGCTGAGGCAGGAGAATGACATAAACCCGGGAGGCGGAGCTTGCAGTGAGCTGAGATCCGGCCACTGCACTCCAGCCTGGGCAACAGAGCGAGACTCCGTCTCAAAAAAAAAAAAAAAAAAAAAAGAAAGAAAAGATATTTCATGTTTATATTTCATATGGATTAGAAGAATCAATATTGTTAAAATCCCGTACTACCCAGAACCTACCTTTTTGCCCAGCTTCCCCGAATAGCAGAGGTTGCACTTTGCAGAAAACTGAGCAGCATTTTGCAATTGAAAGATCTACAGATGGCCAGGAGCTGGGGGAACAGAGTGAATTCCCAGGTTACAATATTTAGGAACTACAAGTAAGGGCCCACTATAACTCCATTACCTCTCACTACCCCCTAGTTCTCCCCCATTAGGCACTTGCCCAGCCTCAGGCACCCCCCCCCCGCCCCCTGTCTCCATGATTGAGAGCTCCTAGCTTACACCCCTCCTCATCCCCATAGCATAGCATGTTCTGTTGCGAGGCTACTCAACCAGATATGTGCCTCTAGCCTCAGTTACTAAGAAGTAGACCTTGAGGAGGACAACTAGCTCCGTAAGTCTCTGTAATACACCTTGCCCTAAGTTCAGGCAGAGTCAGTAAGTAAATTGGTAAGCCTCATCCAAAGATATTATCTTCTAAGTGCTGCCTGGTCAGATATCTACATTCTGGCACTGGGGAAAGATAGTCTCTAATATTGAGTATAGAACTCCATATATATATCCATATTGTGTTGTTAAAATATTTTAAATCTTTTACATTTTTTGTCCTTTTGATCTGTCAATGATTGAGAAAGGTGTGTCAAGAGCCCTCAATACAGTTATAGATTTCTCAATTTATGCCCATAATGATGTTAATGTTTGCTTTAATATATCCTGATTTGATTGGTTTAGGTAAATACAAATGCATTCCTGATGAACTGAGTCTTTTACCATTATCTAGCAAGCCATCCTTTATCCTTAAAGATAAAACTTCATCTTAGAGTTTTCTTTTTTTTTTTTTAGACAGAATCTCCCTCTCTCTCTTTCTCCCAGGCTGGAGTGCAGTGGCACGATCTTGGCTCACTCCAACCTCCCCATCCTGGGTTCAAACGATTCTTGTGCCTCAGCCTCCCAAGTAGCTGGGATTACAGGCATGTGCCACCATGCCTGTAATTTTTGTAATTTTAGTAGAGACGGGGTCTTGCCACGTTGCCCAGGCTGGTCTTGAACTCCTGGTCTCAAGCAATCTGCCTGCCTCAGCCTCCCAAAGTGTTGGATTACAGGTGTGAGTCTATGAGCCTGGACTTAGAGTTTTCTATTGACTAATATTAATCAAACTATACTTTCTCTTCTTTGTTTGCATTTACCTAGTCTTTTTTCCATTCTTTTGCATTCAACCATTCTACTTACATTTTAAGTTTATCCTTCAAATAGTGTAAATCTACACTGTAAAAATCCAGTCTAGCAATTATTACCTATTAATTGACATTTGCGGGCACTAATGACATATTTGGATTCATTTCTACAATCTTATTACGAGTTATCTACTCTCAGTCCTCATTATTCAGATTCTTTACTTGCAAATTTGCCTACCTGTTGAAATGCATTTATCACCCAAAAATCAATACTCATGATGATTTTGTGGTCATTCAGGGATATGTGCAGAGTGGCAAAAAATTTGAGTCACGCAACATACACATTCCCAGCTGAAATCAAACAAGACAATGCTCTGCTTGTTTAAGCTCTTCTACTACTATAAATAAACTTCCTTTTTGCAGTCGATTTAGTGTCACATTTTTCACATTTGTGTGCTTTTTGTTGGTGAGTTTGCTGTTTAAAATGGCCGCCAAGAGTTACTAAAGTGCTGTCAAGTGTCCTAAGAGCAAGAGGCCTGCGATGTGCCTTATGAAGAAATTACCTGTGTTAGATAAGCTTGCTTCAGGCATGAGTCACAGGGCTTTCAGCCACAATTCAATGTTAATGAAACAATAATATATATTATATAAGATGTGTGGGGTTTTTTTGGTTTTGTTTTTTTGTTTTTTTTTTTGAGACAGAGTCTCACTCTGTCACTAGGCTGGAGTGCAGTGATGCGATCTCAGCTCACTGCAACCTCCACCTTCCAGGTTCAAGCCATTCTCCTGCCTCAGCCTCCCGAGTAACTGGGATTACAGGCATCTGCCACCATGCCCTGCTAATTTTTGTATTTTTAGTAGAGATGAGGTTTTACCGAGTTGGCCAGGATGGTCTCAATCTCCTGACCTAGTGATCCGCCTGCCTCAGCCTCCCGCAGTGCTGGGATTACAGACGTGAGCCACCGCGCCTATACACACGTTTAAAAAACAAAGAAAGGGCCAGCACGGTGGCTCAGGCCTGTAATCCCAGCATTTTGAGAGGCTGAGGCAGGCAGATCACCTGTGTTCAAGAGTTCAAGACCAGCCTGGCCAACACGGTGAAACCCTGTCTCTACTAAAAATATAAAAATTAGCCGGGCGTGGTGGTGCACACCTGTAGTCCCAACTACTCGGGAGGCTAAGGCAGGAGAATCCCTTGAACCCGGAAGGTGGAGGTTGCAGAGAGCCGAGATCACACCACTATGCTCCAGCCTGGGGGACAGAGAGATTCCCTCTCAAAAAAAAAAAATGTATGTAGAGTTATTTTTAATAATTAACCACACAGGTTAAAAAATAGAAAGTAGCCAGCCTCCCAGAAGCCTTCTGTGTGCACCTTCTAATTACCAACTATATCATGTGTCTTCAGACAGAAGCACACATAAAACAGGGTTATGTATTGATCAAATGATGAAAATGTGTGGTCAGAGGCTTGCATTTTCCCTAGGAGCAGTGGCTTAGTATTTGCTGATCCGGTGTTCACAGTGACTTTACAGAACATAACTACCCCCAAGTAATGGGAATCAACTGTATTTTTATTACTCTGGGGACAAATAACTTTGAGCTCTCCATGACTTGCCACAACAAAAGACTTCCTAGGCAAATTGTCTACTGCCTTGTTCCAGGCGGGGGCTCTACTCAAGGCTGTGGGACCAACACTAAAGAAGCAGCCTCTGTGGATTAGGCCCCTTCTCCTGGCAGAGGGGAAGCACAAAGGAGCTGGCAGAAACTCGCAGTGCAAAACTCACAATGCATACGCTAAATCCACTCATATTCCAATAGGTAAAGCACAGCCGACAGCAAACCCACAGTCAATGAGACAGAAATATGTCTTCCTTCCACAGGCGGTTCTGAAATTGCAAGGTAATGGGCAGGAGTGAACTCTTAAAGGAGAGATGGAAAGAATAGTTGTGAATAATAATATAACCTATCACTATTACTCCTGTTTTAATTTTTTGAAAATGTGTAGATACATATTACATGTTTGTTTTTTTAAAAATATCAAACTTTACCCTACTTAGGCTCTCACCCTCCACACTGGGCCACTCAAAGATGCCCAGCTTATCCTACTTGGGCTCCAACAGCCATATCAGGATGCATTCGAGACCAGCCTGGCCAACATGCTGAAACTCCGTCTCTACTAAAAATGCAAAAATTAGCTGGGCGTGGTGGTGCACACCTGTAGTCCCAGCTACTGGGGAGGCTAAGGCAGGAGAACCGCTTGATCCATTGATGCCTTCTTCACCCTGCTTAGGCTCTGATTCCTGACACAAAACAGCCCTGTTCTATGGAACCCCTCCTCACTATGCTTGGCCCAACTCCCCACAGCCAACCACCCTAACTTCTACATATCCTCCTCATCTCCTTGGGCTCTGACCCTCCGTGTCTGGCTGCCCACACCCATAGATACCCTCCTCACCCTCCTTCAGTTCGGACAGTCCACATCAGGCCTTCTCCCTGTGGAGACAGCGCCTCACTTTGCTCCAGCTCTGAGGCTCCTCCCTCATCTGCTCCCCCGCCTGGACACTCTCCTCACCCCACTCAGGCTCTCATTCTGTGCCAGTCTGCCCCTATAGCCCCAGGGGGATGCCTTTCTCAACATGGGCAGACTGGTCTCCATGCTATGCTGCTTCTTGCCTCCTCACTGGACATTCTCATCTACCGCTGGCTCCAGCACACCATGCCAGCAGCCCTCCTACAGAGACGCCCTCCTTGACCTGTTCCAGCTCTGATGCCCACACGGAGCCAGCCATGGCTCCCTTCCCCTTGGGGCAAACGCCTACTTTGCTCTGCCTATCTAATGGCTTTAGGACTGACTAGTTCGGTTAGTAAAGAAAAGGAGACAAAACAAGGAAGAGCTACTTTTCCTTTTTGTAAAAATATGCATTGTGAAAAAAAATACAAAGATAAAAATATGCATGAAACATTAACGTTCGGTCTAAAGAACTATTATTATGAAGTGACCACTCATTAAACTATCACTGAGATCAAGTAAGAGATTTCCAACACTTTCTGCTCCTTGCTTATTCTTTTTCAATATAGCCCCTTCCTATGCTCTCGAAGGCAGCTAATGGTAGTGACTTTCTTTTCCACATTTTCAAGCTGGTATGTATTCCCTTAAATATGTTTTTGTTCTTGTCTGCTTCTGTTCTATATCAATGGAGTCAGTTGGAGTGTATTCTTTTGTGCCTGGCTTTGTGTGTTCAACATTATATTCATGAATTTCATCCACATTGTTGTGTGTAGCTGTATTTTGTCAATTTTCATTGCTGTGCCATCTATTGCATGACTACACCCATCTCTACCGAGCTGCTTATAGTTTGCAACTGTCAAGAATAGAGCTGCTATGTGTATACCTAGCATGCATGTAACACGTTCTGCACGTATATCCCAGAACTTAAAGTATAATTTTAAAAACTAGGATTTTCTAAATAAAAATGTTATTTATATCAATATATAATAAGTTTATTATTTTAAATGAATTCATAAATGTTTTTAAATGTCAAAAAAATTAAAAATTGTATTCATGTAAAAAAAAAGAATAATGCTGCTATGAACACTTTGTGTGCATTTGCTGGAGCACGTGGGCAGGTGTTCTTGTAGGTTATACATCCAGGATAGGGAATGATGGGTTGCAGGGTATGCATATCTTCAGCTTCTCAAGCTGATACCAAGGTATTTCCCAAAGATTTGGGACCAATTCACAGCCTTGCCATTGGTAGTTTAGAGCTCCTATTGTTCCATATCTATGCTGTATGTAGAATTATCAGAATCTTTTCATTTTTACCATCCTGCTGTAAGTATAGAAATACATCATTGTGGTCTTAATTTAAATTTCTTGACTATTAATGAGGTTGAGCACCTTTTTAGATCTTTATGAACCACTTGCATATCCTCTCTTTGATTTTCCGCGCAACTGTTTTGCTCATTGTTCTCTGGGGTTGTCTGACTTTTTCTTGCTGATTTCTACTGGAGTCGCGTCTTTCCTCGGCTATATGTACTATAAACATCTTCCAGGATCCAGGGTAATCTTCTAAAACCCTTATTGGTTTGTCTTTTACCTTTTGAATGAATGTCTTTATCACGTGCCCTTCCCACCCCAAAGACAGAATCAGAAATCCTTTTTTTATGTTCCTTTCTTACAATACAATAACTCGCTACTATACAACACAGTAACTCCAATATCTGAAGTCTTTGTGGACCTCTGCTGTTGGTTGTTTTTCTTGATTTTTTTCATCTTGTTTTCTTAAGATCTGAGTGATTTTTTTTTATTGTGAGAGTGTATATTTAAGGGAAGTTTATGTATGTAACGATACTTTGTGGAATTTCTTGGATTCCTGTGTTTAAAAGAGCATTCTTCTGAATCAATTTCTCCTCAATTTTTCCCTAACAGCTCACGCTATTTTGAATTAAATTCATAGCTTTAGATTTCTCAGACTATACACATGTGCCAGTTTTCCTACTCTGCTCTCATGGAAGGAAATGAGGCTGCGGTTACAAATTCTCAGAATAGTCTTTTTTTTCCTTTTTTTTTTTTTTTCTGAGATGGAGTCTTGCTCTGTCCCCCAGGCTGGAGTGCAGTGGCGCTATCTCAGCTCACTGCAACCTCTGTCTCCCAGGTTCAAGTGATTCTCCTGCCTCAACCTCCTGAACAGCTGGTATTACAGGCATGCACCACCACGCCTGGCTAATTTTTTTGTATTTTTAGTAGAGACAGGGTTTCACCATGTTGGTCAGGCCGGTCTCGAACTCCTGGCCTCGTGATCCACCCACATCTGCCTCCCAAAGTGCTGGGATTACAGGCATGAGCCACCGCACCCAGCCCAGAATAGTCTTTTTTCCCACTTTGTTGAGAGCCAAAGCCAAGACAGGTAAGTTCCTTTACCACAGTCGTGCATGTGTATATTTCTGTTTCATCCATTTATTACTGTGTCTGCATTTGGGGGTCCTTGTGAGTGAGATTTCTGATCTGACTTTTCACATTGCTTAGGGCTTAGCTCTTTTTTCTTGCCCTTGCCAGGGGCCCACTAAAATTCAAACTACAGATTACCAGGCATTGGCAGATATCCCCAGGGAAGCCTCTAACTAAAGCATTTCCTTATCTTTCTGGAGTGAGACCTTCATGTCATTTTTGGCTTTTAAGAATTCCTCTTTCTTGCCAATGACTCATTGATTTAAAGAGTCATGCATTTTCAGTATTTTGGACAATATTTTGGGGGGGTGTTTTATTGGGAATAGTTTCTAAGAGTCCTAGTTATGAATTAATTTTTAATTATAAAATTATACACATTGAATACCCAATAAGTGAAACAGTACCAAGAACATATAAAGAAAAGCTAATAATTTCTAAGCCACATCTTTCCATATCTAACCCCCTTAATGATAATAGCCATGGTTGATAGTTAATAACCAATTTTAATAGTCTGTTTTGTACCCTTACCATCTTTCTCTGTGTACAAACATATACAATCATATATGTACATGGGTTTTGATACTTGGAAAACATAAAATGAAATTTTGATGTATACATTCACTACTACTGTACTTTCTTCTTTTCACTTGACTCTTCCTCATGCATATCCATCCATATAAAAATGTAGATCTACAATTATCTTAAATAGATACCCACACTCTGTTCAACATCTCTACTCTTTTAAATTTCTGCTAGTCTTATGGAAATTGCAGAGTTGCTTAACTTGCATATCCCTAACTACTGCTGATATTAATCTTCTTTGGTTTTTAAAGTTTTTTAGTTAAAAACATTTATGTGCTCACTTCGGCAGCACATATACTAAAACTGGAACGATACAGAGAAGATTAGCATGGTCCCTGTGCAAGGATGGCACGCAAATTCATGAAGCATTCCATATGTTTTTACGAGAAAAAAATCAAACAACCCCACCAAAAAGTTGGCAAAGGATATGAACAGATGCTACTCAAAAGAAGACATTTATGCAGTCAACAGACACATGAAAAAATGCTCATCATCACTCACCATCAGAGAAATGCAAATCAAAACCACAATGAGACACCATCTCACACCAAATAGAATGGCGATCATTAAAAAGTTAGGAAACAACAGGTGCTGGAGAGGATGTGGAGAGATAGAAACACGTTTACACTGTTGTGGGGACTGTAAACTAGTTCAACCATTGTGGAAGACAGTGTGGCAATTCCTCAAGCATCTAGAACTAGAAATACCATTTGACCCAGCCATCCCATTACTGGGCATATACCCAAAGGATTATAAATCATGCTGCTAAAAAGACACATGGACACGTATATTTATAGCAGCACTATTCACAATCGCAAAGACTTGGAACCAACCCAAATGTCCATAAATGATAGACTGAATTAAGAAAATGTGGCACATATACACCATGGAATACTATGCAGCCATAAAAAACGATGAGTTCATGTCCTTTGTAGTGTAGGAACACGGATGAAGCTAGAAACCATCATCCTGAGCAAACTATCGCAAGGATAGAAAACCAAACACCACATGTTCTCACTCATAGGTAGGAATTGAACAATGAGAACACTTGGACACAGGGTGGAGAACATCACACACTGGGGCCCGTCGTGGGGTGGGGGGAGAGTGGAGGGATACGATTAGGAGATATACCTAATGTAAATGACAAGTTAACAGGTACAGCACATCAACATAGTACATGTATACATATGTAACAAATCTGCACATGGTGCACATGTACCCTAGAACTTAAAGTATAAAAAAAAATTTATGAGGCCGGGCATGGTGGCTCATGTCTGTAATCCCAGCACTTTGGGAGGCTGAGGGGGGTGGATCATGAGGTCAGGAGATCAAGACCATCCTGGACAACATGATGAAACCCCATCTCTACTAAAAAAATACAAAAAAATTAGCCGGGTGTGGTGGTGGGTGCCTGTAGTCCCAACTACTTGGGAGGCTGAGGCAGGAGAATGGTGTGAACCCAGGAGACGGAGCTTGCAGTGAGCTGAGATGGTGCCACTGCACTCCAGTCTGGGTAACAGAGCGAGACTCTGCCTCGAAAAAAAAAAATTATAATTAACAAATAAAAATTTTATGTATATTAGTGTGATATTTTCATTTATATATACTCATATTGTGAAATGATTAAATCAAGCTAATTAACATCTCCATCACCTCACATACTTATCTTTTGTTTGTGATAAAAACATTTAAAACCTACTTTCAGCAATCTTCAAGTGCTTTTAATTATTGGCCATTTGAATTTCCTCTTTCGTGAATTGCTTGTGCAAATCTTTTTCTGTTGAGATGTTTCTCATTTTCTCATCAATTTGTTTATTAGAAAAAATAACTTTTGGCTTGTCATATGTATTGCAAATATTTCCCTCAGCCTGTAGTTTGATTTTTATTTATTATGTGTTTTGTTCTATAAAAATTTAGAGTTATGTAATCAATAATGCCTACTAAGTTTTCTTTATATCTTTTACATTTCTTGCTTAAGAAGTTCTCTCCAATGCTAAGATTATGAGATTATTCTCCTAATTTTTCTCCTAAGTTACTTATATTAAAAAATCTAACATATAGGACAGAGATTTCTACTCTTCTGGGAAAATGAACTAGATGGACTTTTCCCTATTCCTCTGATGAAGTTCAGCTAAAAATCCTGGACATTAAATACAAAACAAACACAAGAAGACTCTGAAAGGTGGTAAGGGCAAGGCAGACGAGCCAGAAATCTTAGGACCTGAAGAACAGTACGGCAGCGGGATTACTGAGTTTTCTTTTTGCCTCACATATTCAAGACTGGGTGCTAGAGAATCTGGAAACCCAGAAACACAGAAATAGACACAATAAAAGCCTCAAAAACAAAACACAACACAACGCAACAAAAAACCAGCCTGCTCACTCTTGCCAAAGGACCGGGAAAGAGGCAGCCTAACAAGACAGAAAATATTCAACAATAACTAGTACAGCCAAACACATAGTTCCACCCCCATCAGAGCTGAGAGAGGAGCCTCAACTTCTGCCTTTACCAAGCTGAAATGAGGAGCCCCAGTCTTCCTGCAAAGAGCCCAGACTTTGGTCACCACCAGACAGTAATGATGCTGCCTTCCCCCCATGCATGTACTGTCAGTGGAGCCCATGTGGGGAGCAGAAAGATACTTCTATCCCTCTCTGCTGAAGAGGTATCAGTGGAACTTATCGGGGAGCTAGACCTCCCACCTCAGCCCAGAAGTAATGAGAAGAAACCACTCCCCCAACTCAGTTGTCAACAAAGACTGAATGGGGAACCTGATTTCTACCCCCATCCGGCAGTAATGAGGTGGTGCTCCACTCTTCCCTGCTGGAAGGGTGACAGAAGAAATCAAGGTTTAAATGAGATCTAGAATCTCATAACATAAAACCCAAAGTTCCCAACTTTCAATAAAAAATTATTTGTTATATCAAAAACCAGAAAGATCTCAAACAAAACGACAGAAGACAATTAATAGGTGCCAACACTGAGATGACAATGATGTTATAATTATATGACAAAAATTGTAGAGGTCATCATGAAGAAGCTTGAAGGAGTAATTATAAACAAACATAAAGATGTTAAAACAGAACGTCTCAGCAAAGAAATAGAAGATATAAAGAAGAAACAAATGGACATTTTAGAAAATGTTAAGAGTGTAACAGAAATACAAACTCAATGGATGAGCTTAACAGCCAAATAGAGAGTACAGAGGAATAATCTGAATTTGAAGATAGAACAATGGAAAGTGTTCCATCTGAACAACAGAGAGAAAACAGACTGCAAAAAAACCTTAACAGAACTATAGTGACCTGTGGGATTTATAACATCTGGAATGAATAAGTCTAGAGATACAATGTACAGCAGAATAACTATAGTTTGTACTGTATTGTATCCTAGAAATTTGCTAAAAGAGTAGATCAGGCCGGGCATGGTGGCTCATGCCTGTAATCTCAACACTTTGGGAGGCTGAGGCAGGTAGATCACCTGAGGTCAGGAGTTCGAGACCAGCCTGGCCAACGTGGTGAAACCCTGTCTCTACTAAAAATACAAAAATTAGCCGGGTGTGATGGCAGGTGCCTATAATCTCAGCTACTCAGAAAGCTGAGGCAGGAGAATCGCTTGAACCTGGGAGGCAGAGGTTGCAGTGAGCCAAGATCGCACCACTGCACTCCAGCCTCGGTGACAGAGCAAGACTCTGTCTCAAAAAAAAAAAGAGTACATCAGACTAGGCTTGTCCCAGGGACAAGACTGTCCTGCTCTGTCCAGGTCTAACAGACAACAAAACTAAAGCCACCTCAAGGAGCGTGACAAGCCTTGTAGAAGGGGCATCCCTGGCCATGCTCCACTGCAGCCATCCTCATTCCAAACTCTCTGTGCTCCACACAGGTTGAGTCCTGTCCCTGCCACCTCTCCAAACAGCTGTCTGTGTCAGCTCAAATGTCCACGGGGTTCATGGGGCCTCCTGCAGCTAGAATTCCAGGGGTCTGTAGCAAGAGTGGGCCACTCCTTGCCTGTTCAACACACGCCTTCTCCAGGAGCTGCTGGAGTCTAGGAACAAGTCCTGGTGCTTGGCAGCCCCATGCATGGTTTCCAGCTTCCTCTCCCTTCGGTCCAGGATCTGCTTCCTCCCTCAGTCCACTTTCAATGACTTGCCTCAGAAGATCTGCTCAGAGTGTGCCCATCTTCCCAATGGCCTGAACGTCGGCATGAGATGTTCTTCCTGGATGTGTTTAGTTGGCCATCTTGCCTTGCTAATCTGGAAACTTTTTCTAGCTATCTTATTTTATGATTTCTAGCTTAATTCTTAATTACCCTGTGGTCAGTCTGTTTGATTTTTAATCTACTGACATTTGTTGAGGCTTTTTTTAAAAAATGTTCCATGTACTCTTGAAAAGAATGTGTATTCTACAGTAATTCTGAGTTATTTTCTGTAAATGTTGATAGTTACTTTTTTATTTGTGTTGTTCAAATCTTTTATATTCTTACTGATTTTTTTTCTTCTTATTTTATCAGTTACCAGAAGAAATAAGTTAAAATTGCAATAAATGATATATTTGGGTTTGTATCAACCAATTGCTATGCAATTTCTGTTGTCCAACAGCTGTTCTATTTTTCTTTTTATCCTTCGAGCATGCATTTTATTTCTCCTTTTTATGCCCAAAGTTTTGAAATATTCAATCCTAATAAAAGGGCATGTTTCAAGAAATAATTAGTAGTCCTTTCCCAATTTGGTGTTCATCTTTGGAACTCTTAACTGAGGACATAAACCCCTCCGTTTATATCCTCCTCAGTTTATGAGCTAGGAACCCTCCATGCAGGCTCTGAACCTGATGGTGCTCTTCCTTGGTAAGTGTCCTCCTATACAAAAACTCAGTAAGGGCACCAAAGTCCCCCAAAAACACATAAAAACATCGCATTACTTGCAGCATCAGGAGATCTTCAAGCTTGAAAACTAAACATTTAGTTTTCTTCAGGGATTCTGACTTTCTAAAAAGCCATGTTTTTGCATGTTGCCAGCCCCTGGCACCTCTCTGCAATAGGACTGGGAAAAGTCTTTCTGTTTTCCACCCACTCATCATTTTGAAGCCCAGCCAGAATACATACAGTAATCTGAAAATTCCATTACGGGAAAAAACTCTTTCTTTCCATTCTCCTGACACTGGCAGAACCATGATGCAGAGGAATATCAGCAATTGGACATCTGAGTAAAGCTGGCAGGAGACTCAGGATTTTACCAGGCTCTGCTGGGAGTAGAAAAGGGTTCCAGATGAGGAGTTTCGAGAACGTGTGACTTGACTCTCATTACCTTATCTGGTTCTGCCTCTTCCCCTCCTCTGGCCATCACTCCCTGGGTGGGCACTGGCTTCTCACAAAGTACTTCCCTTCTCTTATAGCTCATACTCCTCTCATTGCAGAAATAAATTCTCCACAACTTTTTTTTAATTTTAGAAATTTGAAAAAAATACATTTGAAAAACAGAAGAGAACAAAGAGAAGTAATGAAATAGTAGTTCTTCCTTACCTAGAGATAATAACTTGATAATTTAGTACGTGTCCAGTTTTTTTACTGTATCAATACACATATCATCTGAATTTATATCTAATCTTTACCTCTACTCATATATAATCTATATCTATATATGTGTTTTTCATCAAATTTGCCTCAGATTATGCATGCATTTTTTAACTTTTTTCATTTAATCAAATATTGCAGAAATAATTTATTTTCTATAAAATGATTTTGGGAGCAAGTACTGTTTTCTTTATGTATACTGCACATAAGTACATAAATCATTAGTGGATTTTTACTACATAAACATACCCATCTAGAAACTACCCGGATCAAGAAAGAGATCATCACATAATATTCCTCTTCTCTCATCCAAGAAAAGGTCATCACTATTTTAAATTTTACCACCATCAATTAGACTTGCCTATTTTAAACTTTATGTAAATGGAATAATACAGTGTGTATTATTTTGTGTCTGGCTTCTTTTGCTCAACATTGTGTTTTGAAAGTCCATCTATATTGTGGATATTGTTCATTCAATTTCATTGTTATATAATACTCCATCAAATGAATATAATATTTAATCCATTCCACTTTTGATAGATATTTGGATTGTCTCCAAGTTAGAGTCTTATGAAAGTTTCTATGACCACTTTTATATATGGCAGTGGGCATACCTAAAGATATTCCTGTTGGATATATACCTAGAAGTGGAATTGTTGGGTCGTAGGATATGCATATGTTCAACTTTAGAAGATCTGCCAAACAATTTTCCAAATGGTTATATCAGTATACATTCTCATCAGCAGAATATGAGACTACCAGTGATGCTGATTTTTCTGCAACATTTAAGTTTCTTGAAAAATCTTTTTCATTTTAGCCCTTCTGTTATGTGTGTGTCTTGTGATTTGAATTTGCATTTTCCTGATAACTAATCAAGTTGGGTACCTTTTTATTACCTTTTATTGAACATTTGGATATTGTCTTTTATAAATTGCCTGGTTGAATCTTTTTGCTCATTTTTCAATTTCATGCCCTTTTCTTATTTATTATGCATTCTATACATACACTGGATATGAGTCCCTCGATAGGTATGCATATTGCAAATATCTTCTCTCACTCTGTAGTTTGCTTTTTCACTCTCTTTTATTTATCTTCCAATAAACAGAAATTCTTATTTTAATGTAGTTCAGTTTATCCATCTTTTCCCCTATGGTTAGTATTTTTGTTTCCCATTTAAGAAGTATTTCCTGCCCCAAAGTTATGAAGATACACTTCTGTGTTATCTTCTAGCATCTTACATTATATTTTTGACATTTAAATCTATAGTGTAACTTACAAATTTAAATATATACTTTAAATGTGTGTTTTTACTTCATTCACTTTTTCCTTTTTATTTTCTTCCTTCTAACTTCCACTGTGATTTTTATTTTTATTTTTTGTTCTGTCAATTTTTGCTTAATATATTTGATGCCATATTGCTAGATAAATCACATTTTAAACTACTATATGTTTGTAGTGGATTGACAATTTCATCATCATGAAATGTCCGGTTTTATCTCTAATAATGCTTCTTGCTTTAAAGGTTACTTTGTCTAATATTAACATATTCATACTCGCAGTATTTGGTTAGCATTTGCATGGTATACTTGCTTACATCCTTCAACTTTCAAACTTTAAGTTAGATCTTTCAAACCTTATATTTAAGATAGATGTCTTAAACTGCATTCATTTTTGTTCATTCACTCTGACAGTCTTTGTCTCTTATTTGGAATATTAGGTCTGTTTGTGTTTAATGCAATAAATGATATATTTGGGTTTGTATCAACCAATTGCTATGCAATTTCTGTTGTCCAACAGCTGTTCTATTTTTCTTTTTATCCTTCTTTCACTTTGGATTAATCAAGTTTTTTTCCTATAATTTCATTAACACTGCCCCCCTCATTGACTTGTTAGTTATTTATTCTTTTACATTACAAAATTCATCTTGGACTTATTAGGGTATAAAATAAAATTTGCAAACCAGGCAATGCAAAAATTTTCAAACACTTTACCTCCAAGTACTCACATCTTTTGTGTTTTCCTTAATGTACTATAATTCTACATAAATCTAAATTCCATGGAAATTACTATTATTGGGCTGTATAATCAATAGTAACTTAAGTAAAGATATCTCAATTTTGGCCCTGTTGATGTTTTGGGCCATATACTTACTTATTTGTTGTAAAAGGCGGTTCCATGTATTACAGATGTTTAGCAGCATCCTTGGTCTCTATCCACTAGATGTCACAGTAGCACCAACCCCCAAGATGTGACAATTAAAAATGTCTTCAAACATTGCCAGATGTCCCCTAGTGGGCACAATTGCCCTGACTTGGGAACCACTGATTAGATTTACGTACATATTTTCCCTTTCTGTTTTTCTTCATTCCTTCTTTCCTTATCTTGTTTATATCTAGGATAATCTTTCATTTGCCTACATAAATCTCTGATATTTCATCTCATTTCTTTTTTTTCTTTAGACAGCTCTCACCCTGTTACCCAGGCTGGAGTGCAGTGGCACAATCTCCACTCACTGCAAGCTCCACCTCCCGGGTTCACGCCATTCTCCTGCCTCAGCCTCCCGAGTAGCTGGGACTACAGGCGCCCGCCACCTCGCCCGGCTAGTTTTTTGTATTTTTTTAGTAGAGACGGGGTTTCACCGTGTTAGCCAGGATGGTCTCGATCTCCTGACCTCGTGATCCGCCCGCTTCGGCCTCCCAAAGTGCTGGGATTACAGGCTTGAGCCACCGCGCCCGGCCTCATTTCTTTTTTTTCTTTTTCTTTTTTTTTTTTTTTTTTTGAGACAGGTCTCACTCTGTCACCGAGGCTGGAGTGCAGTGGCGTGATCTTGGCTCACTGCAGCCTCCACCTCCTGGGTTCAAGCAATTCTCCTGCCTCATCTTCCCATGTAGCTGGGACTACAAGCATGTGCCACCACACCCAGCTAATTTTTGTATTTTTAGTAGAGATGAGGTTTCACCATGTTAGCCAGGCTTGTCTTGAACTCCTGACCTCAAGTGATACACCCACCTCGGCCTCCCAAAGTGCTGGGATTGCGGGTTTGAGCCACTGTGCCTGGCCTGATATTTCTTTCCATGTGAAAGTGCTTGTGATGAATTTTCTGTCTTTGTCTGAAAATACCTTAGTTCTGGTCTTATTTTTGGAAGATTTTTTTCTTAGGTATAGAATTCTAGGTTAGCATTATTTTCTGTCAGCATGTTAAAGATATCATTCCATTGTCTTCTCCCTTTCATTGTTTCCATTGGGAAGACAGCTATCAGTCTTACTGTTATTCTTTAAAGGCATGTCTTTTTTTCTGCTAGATTTTAAGATTTTTCTCTTTGCTTTGGCTTCAAGTAAAATTAAAACAGATATACCTAAATATGGCTTTACTGTGATGTGCCTAGGTGTTCACTGGTCTCAGAGGGCTACTTTAATATGTAGCTTGATGTCTTATATCAGTTTACCAAATTCTCAGCCATTTTCCATTTCTTTGCTCTATTCTGTCTTTCTTCTCCTTCTGGATCTCCAAGTAGCAAAAGCAATAAGTTAGGCAGAGGTTGATCCGAGTGAGGGTAGGAATAGGGCATGGAGTGATGCCCCGGATTCTTGGCCTCTGCACTTAGCACAAAGGAAGAGTGTCTGGAGCAGACTGACAAGGAACAAAATAGTTCCAGGAGACAGGTCCCATGCTGCTGCTTATCTGGGTTGAAACACACCAGCCTAGATTAATGTTTCTTTGAACAACTATTAATAGTGGCTGTTACTTGGAAGAACTATTAGTTGTTAGTTGTAACTAATAAATCTGTTATTTGCCCCTACTATACCCATGGGATACACCCTACCTCACCTTCATCTGTCCATTACAAAAAAAACTCCTGTGTTCCCACAGAATTCAAAACAGATTTTTGCCCTGCTAGGAAATGCTCTTGATAAAATCCACAGAACTGCAAATGGAGGGCTCCTAGATTTTAAAAGACGCTTCAGGGCACTATGTGAAAATAGAAGAGACCCTCTGACTTGAGACAGAGCAAGAACCTATGGGGAAATTATAGACTCCAGAAAAGAATCCAGACCTTTTATATCCATTATAAGAGGGAGCAAAAGGAAAAAAGAAAGTACAGGGGTTCCGAGTTGAACACCAAGTTCACAGCCCAATGCTGATGTCAGAACTGGGGGCCAGGGAAGGTACATGATATCAAAGTAGGAAAACAGGATTTCATTCCTTCTCTTCTTCCCTCTCTGTCAGTGTCCAGAGAGAGCCTGGGCTGAGTCTATTTTCTCCAGAATAAAAATATATATACACTCAAAAGTGTCCCGATTCCTTCTTCTT
>NW_012121820.1:7981382-8037277 GCF_000951035.1 Colobus angolensis palliatus | reverse complement strand
AAAAAAAAAAAAAAAATTGTTTTAAATTATAAAAATTTTTAAAATTGGCCGGGTGTGGTGGCTCACGCCTGTAATCCCAGCCCTTTGGGAGGCCGAGGCGGATGGATCACAAGGTCAGGAAATAGAGACCATCCTGGCTAACACAGTGAAACCCCGTCTCTACTAAAAATGGAAAAAAATGCCGGGCGTGGTGGCGGGCGCCTGTAGTCCCAGCTACTCAGAAGGCTGAGGCAGGAGAATGGTGTGAACCCGGCAGGCGGAGCTTGCAGTGAGCCGAAATCGCGCCACTGCACTCCAGCCTGGGCAACAGAGCGAGCCTCCACCTCAGAAAAAAAAAAAAATTTTTTTTAAATTGTGGCCGGGCTCAGTGGCTGCTGCCACTTTGGGAGGCTGAGGTGGGTGGATCACTTGAGGCCAGGAGTTCAAGACCAGCCTGGACAACATGGTGAAAACCTGTCTCTACTAAAAATACAAAAAATTAGTCTGGTGGTGTGTGCCTATCCTCCCAGCTACTCAGCGATCCACCTGCCTCTGTCTCCCAAAGTACTGGGATTATAGGTGTGAGCCACTGTACCCAGCCAATCATTCCTTATCTGTGGCAGATGGGGTTAGCTGCAGATTCAGAGGAGGGGGAGTTTTTACAAGCCGGGATGAGGAAGGGCCTGATCTGGGCCATGAAATCTTATTCTATTTAGAGGCATGGAGAGAAGCTGACAGGGCATGCTAGAAGGGACTCAGAGTGATAAATTGCCAAGTTAGGTTGGAGAGGAGAGACATGGAGGCCTGGGGTGGCCACAGGGTGGCTGTCAGCGGTCAGCACCTTTGGAGGCTGCCAGTGCTGGTTGTCATGGAAACCAGCCAGCAATCTTACAGGAAGCCTCCTGACTAGGAGCCAGGTACCATGTCCCGCTGGCTGAATCGGGGCAGCAGCACTGTGAGACTGGCCCTGTTACTGTCCCCAGGTGACGGGAGAGCTTGAATACAAAGAGAGCAAGAGCTGCTGAAGGCCACATGACAGAGCTGGTGCCCTTCTTCATGGGGCCGTGGAGCAACTGGGTGGGGGCTGGGCACATGAGTTCCCTGAGGGAGAACTGGAGACTCCCCACCCCCAGCCTCGGGGGCAGGGGCTACTAGAGCTTAGAGTGGGGTCACTGACGGATGTTTTCCTCCCTGTCCTTGAAGGATTACACAGTGCGTGGCCTCCTTGGCAAAGCTACAGATGACTTCTGTGAGGATGGGAGGCTGGTAGAGAAGACAACCTATGGTGAGAACGGGAAGTGGCTGCTGCTGCCTCCCTCCGTGTTTGCTTTCCCTGAGTCCTCTCCCTGCCCTAGGCCACACAGGCCCCTTCTCAGTTCCACTCCACACGCCAGGCTTGGGCTGAGGCTTTGGCCATGGGATCTGGCCTCCAGGAGCACCCTCTACTCCCCTGCTTGCCTGGCTGAAATGTAACGTCACTTCCAAAGACCCTAGTTTCTCTCCATCCATATTGTCAGTCTTTTACCTTTTCCTTTTCCTTTTTTTTTTTTTTTTTTTTTGAGATGGAGTCTCGTTCTGCTACCCAGGCTGGAGTACAGTGTTGCAATCTCGTCTCACTGCAACCTCCGCCTCCCAGGTTCAAGTGATTCCCCTGACTCAGCCTCCCAAGTAGCTGGGATTACAGGCATGCACCACCACGCCTGTCTACTTTTTATATTTTAGTAAAGATGAGGTTTCACCATGTTGGTCAGGCTGGTCTCGAACTCCTGGCCTCAGGTGGTCTGCCCGCCTCAGCCTCCCACGGTGCTGGGATTACAGATGTGAGCCACCGCATCAGGCCCCAATCCTTTCCTATTTCTCGAGGCCATGTTTACGTCTAGCATGCCCCAGGGACCCTACTCTGAACTTCTCACCATCAACTTCCTCTCTACCCCCTCCCCTTAACTCAGAGGTACTGACTGTGAGTCCCCTTATGCTTTGTTATCATGCTCTGCTCTGGACTCAACTTATCTACACTACAAAACTTAGCTTATAATGCTGAAAGGCATGTAGCTACTTTATCCATCTGTGCATGAATACCTAGTCCCTTTTCCTATAGAGAGGTATCAACCCTGGCACACAGTAGCAATTTTATAACCTCCTGTTGATTACTTACTGGAAGTTATTAAATTTTAAAATGAGTCTATTAGAGGTTATGTGGATCCTGAAAGAGTAAATGACCACTGGTGGAAATGAAATCAACTAGGCAAAAAGGACAAATCTAATCCTTCTCAAACTGAGGAATAGGTAATAATACCTTTGTGTACTGCTACTTTGAAGGCTATCCTTCCATGAAGGAAATTAAAGACAACTAGAAGAAACAGAAGAAGAGTCTTAAGAAAGGAAAAAAGAAGGAAAGGATAAATGGAGAAGCAAGTTGAAGTCACCCGTGGATAAGTTATGGGGATATGCCCATATACGGGTGGTTGCTTTCTACAGATATTGGGTACGTTTAGAAAAGAGAGATCTGTGGGGACCTGGTTGAGAAAAAGTGGCTATGTGATGAGTGGCAGGGATGGGAAGTCAGTGAAGAAGTCAGACCTCTTGGACAGAAAGAAGAGTCAGGTACATGGCTTTAATGAGGGAAGCTAAGGGTACTGGAGATGGAGTAGTAGAAGTAAAAATCCTAGGTCTGCTTGATTGGAAGTCAAGGCTGGGAAATTCTCTCCCATGGAAATGGGTCCAGGTGAAGCAAGGAGGTAACCCTCTGTCTTCCTCTCTTCCTTTCCCATCCCCCACTGATGGATCAGAAGGTCAGGTAACCTTGGCCATTTGCTTGTCGGTCCAGGCACATCTCTCTCTGGTCAATGTAGAAATCCATATATGAATCCATTTGGAAGTGCCTGAATAAATAATCCACCTATTGGGATTGTGTCAGGGCAGGTAGGTATGCACAACGGGCTTAGAAACCCTGAGAATCTACCCTTTTCAAACTTAACAACCCTTCTAGACTCCAGACTCCATGGATTTAACTGCTTCTTAAGAAAGCATCCTCTTTGCACTCTCCAAGTCCTGTGTTTGCTTAAACTCATTCCCCTTGCCCGATCTGCTCCTGCAGTATCCCACAGGCTTCACAGCGTGCTGGCCTCTGGAGCTTCCCTATTTCCCCTTGGCCAAAATGAAATCTACTTTTATCACCCCAAACTCTAATGAAGTCATCCAGTGAAATCCATACTCATAGAACTCGAGATCCCAAAAGAACCTGAGAGTTCCTCTAGACTCTCGCCCATATCTTATCTATCCCTGACTCTTATTCTCTCCCCGCTGTCAATCACTCACTCCAGTAGTCTTTCTAGAGTCCTTCTTTAACCTTCTTTCCAACCTCTTGACCGTTCCACTATTACTAGTATCATAGCTCATAAGTATCCAGACTTCACTCCAGCTTCTTCTCCCTTTTCTTCAGCACAAAGTGAATGCATTAGGAAATAAGTAAAATTTTTTTCTCTCTTGGAATTGATCAAAGTTACATACAACTGGTTTTCAAATTCTTTTTTTTTTTTTTTTTAGCCAGAGTCTTGCTCTGTCACCCAGGCTGGAGTGCAATGACTCCATCTTGACTCACTGCAACCTCCACCTCCCAGGCTCAAGCAATTCTCCTGTCTCAGCCTCCCAAGTAGCTGGGATTACAGGCGTGCACCACCATGCCTGGCTAATTTTTGTATTTTTAGTAGAGATGGCATTTCACCATGTTAGCCAGGCTGGTCTTGAACTCCTGATCTCAAGTGATCTGCCCGCTCATGGTTCTCAGACTCTTGACACATCAGTTGAGTGGCAGTGCCCACCATGCCAAAGGCTTCCCAACTCCAGATGACCAGACGTTTTCTTTTGTTTTGGGGGGGAAATATAAGCAAAAGTTCCTGGAACTTTCTCAGTTAATTCTTACAGGTCTGGAAGGTAGTCTGTAAGGAAGTCTTTGGATGAAGCTTGAAAAGGGTGCAATACTCATCAAAGCAGTGAGTTCAGCACCAGGCAGATTGAATGTACCAGCTTCTCTCCCCTCTTCAGTCCTATCCTTACCACCCATGTGGTCTTAGGACTTGGGTCATCTAGTATGAATCACAGCAAACCAGGGATCATAGAAGTTAGAGGTTTATGATGTTAAGTATGTATGCATCTCTTAGTGATGGGTGCCTCTTGGAATAGTGAGGAAGAAGGGAGGAAAATGGAGAAGGCTGTGCCACACATAGACCAAAACAAGAAGGTCCTCTCTTTGAGGGGACCCTCCTCTAGCTCTGTCTTTTCCCCATAGAGCAAAAAGCTTATGGAACCAAGAGGAGATGCTCACCTGGAGACTGTACTGCCACTTCTAGATTACTATGAGTAGCAAGTACCCAAGAACACCCTTTCCAAATAGTTCTAAGCCCATCTCCAGACCCGTGCGGGCTTTTCCTAAGATATAGCTTCCTAAAAATGGACCTTGTCATTGGCATGCATATCCCTGAACCCAAGCATTGGCCAAGGGGCAACAGCTTGCAGGTACATGTGGAGAAAGCTTAGAATTGTGGGTTTTTGTGTCTACTAGACTGAGCTTTCTACCCATTCCTCCATATACTCCTCATTATTTTCTTTTTATGATTGCAAAAGCAATCCATATTTATTGTAGAAAATTTTTCAAAAACTGAAAAACAATAAGAAGCAAGTAGAAAATTGCCAGCAATTTAATGACCCTGAAATTATCATGTTATCATTTTAATGTATATGCTCCATGTAGGTACATCTGCATGGGGGTGTGTGTGTGTGCCTGTGTGTGTATGTGTATCTGTGTGTGTGTCTGTGTGTGTATGTGTGTGTGATCTACATACAACTAGACATTCCCCAGTGGTGCTGAACAATCAATATCTTTTATGGGCCCGCCGTTAAACATCACTGTACTCACAAAGAAACATAAATCCAATTCTATAAATATTGGGAATTTTACTGATGGTAAAATGAAAACATGAGGAGGAAGTTACATCACTATCATATGGTAACATTCCCTTAAAAATCATCTCTTTATCTCTCCTAAATATTCCACTGTTCTTTGACTGCTATACCTCTCTCTCTCTCTCTTCTTTCACCAAGCCTCTCTCATTGCTTTCCTTCTGGTAAAAGCAGTCTCAGTTTCTCCCTCTCTCTCTCTCTCTCTCTCTCTCTCTATCTCTGTCTGTCTTTCTCTTTCTCTTTCTCCCCTTGAACCTGGCCTTTCTAAACACCCTCAACTTGTATACTTATATACTATACTCAGCTACACTAAAGTTTCCATATTTAGCCAAATCCAGCCCATCATACCAGCTGTTCCCCTGGTATATTCCTGGGAGTGCAGCTCGGTTCACGCTGTTTCACACTTTCCTTGGGAAACACTCTGTGTTCTTCTGCAAAGAGGAGTAGGCAATATGTTTTCAGATTTACAGACAAGCTCCTCCTTCCACCGTCTTGCTCCCACCCTATGCTAACTTATTCACAAAGGTTAAGCAAGCAGTTGGAATTATGGAATCTCCCATCTGGTTTCCTAATGATATTTTTACCATCAGTATCAGGCCCATACTCATGTTTCATCCCTACACTGCTCCTAACCAGGTTCAGAACCTCTCTTTAGGGTCTCCTCCTCTGGTAACAAGAGAAAAGAATGGGTTTACCATGTTTGTTTCTCACTAGAATAAGTGGTTATGAGATGCACCTCATTTGCTATAACTGAAGAAAAGACAAGAGTATTTCCACTCTCAGAGTCCAAGGCTGTCCCAAGTGCGACTTTTAATATGTCTTACACTTTCTGGGCTCTGAGAAGGGCAGGATGCTAGTGCTCAAATGACCAAAACAATGACAATTATAAACATCTCTGACATGAGACATTATGTATACAACTGATTGTACCTGTGTCCTGGGTTTATGTGCAATGTCCTGCAAATGAATTCACCCTGTAGGAAGATTATTAAAACTACCATGAATATGTTTGAACTGTTATGAGAATTACCAAAATGTGACACAGAGACATGAAGTGAGTACATGCTATTGGCAAAATGGCACAGGTAGACTTGTTCAATGCATGTTGCCACAAACCTTCAATTTGTAAAAATGCAATATCTGTGAAGCATAATAAAACAAGGTGCAATAAATGAGGTATGCCTGTATATCCGACTGATTTATGATGCTGTTGAGTTCAACCGTGTCCTTACTAATTTTCTGCCTGCTGGATCCCATTCATAAGAGACGGATGTTGAAGTCTCCAACTACAGTAATGGATTCATCTATTTCTCCTTGCAGTTCCATCAGTTTCTGCCTCACATATATTTTTTAAGTATATTGAGGCACATTTGACTTTTTAAAACGTATATATTTAAATGTATATATTTTAAATATATACATTTAAGGTACACAATTTGATGATTTAATACACATATACACTGTGGAATAATCAGCACAATCAAGATGATTTTTCTATCACCTCAAATAGTTACCATTTTCTTTCTCCCCTTTTTTCCTTTCTTGGTTTTTTCTTTTTTTTTTTTTTTTTTTTGGTGAGAATGCTTAAGATACATTATCTTACCAAATTTCAACTATACAATAAAGTATTGTTAATTATAGTCACATTGCTATTTATTAGATCTCAAAAAAAATATTGATTATGCACAACTAAAACTTCATACCCCTTTGACAGCATCTCCCCACTTCTTCCTCCCTCCAGCTCTTGGTTATCACCACTCTACTCTCTATGGCTATGGGTTTGACTGTATTAGATTCCACAAATAAGTGAGATCGTGCAGCATTTGTCTTTCTGCATCTGGTTTATTTTACTTAGCACAATGTACTCCAGGTTCATTCATGTTGTGTCAGCTGATGGAGCTGTTATTTCTATCTTGGTGAAAGCTGAATAGTAGACTAGTGTGTATGTACGTGGGTGTGTGTTTACCACATTTTTTTAAATCCATTCATCCATCAATGGACATTTAGTTTGCTTCCACATCTTAGCGTTTCTGCATAATGCTTAAATGAACATGGGCATGCAAATATCTCTTCAAGATCCTGTTTTCAATTCTCATTGATATATATGAAAAAGTAGGACTGCTGAACCACATGGTAGTTCTATGTTTAATTTTGTTTGGAATGTCCATGCTGTTTTCCAGAGCCACTACACCATTTTCATTCCCACCAGCAGTGCACAGGGTTCCCGTTTCCCCATGTCCTTACCAACTTGTTATCTTCTGTTTTGTTTTTGTTATATGGGAGGTGTGTGTGTATGTGTGTGTGTGTGTGTGTGTGTGTGTGTTGAATAGTGGTAGTCCTAATGTATGAGGTGATATCTCATGGTGGTTGTGATTAGCACTTTCCTGATGATTAATAATTTTAAGCATTTTTCCAAATAAATGTTGGCCATTTGTATATCTTCTTTGAAGAAATGTCTGTTTAACCCTTTGCCCGTTTTAAAAATTTGAGTATTTATTATTGAGGGGCCTGTTATTGAGTTAAAGGAGTTTTAAAGTATATTCTAGATATTGCAAATATTTTCTCCAATTTCATAAGTTTTTTAGTTTGACGTCACCCTATTTCTCTATTTCTGCTTTTGTTGCCTGTGTTTTGGTATCATATCTAAAAAATCATTTCCCTTTTCAATGTCATGTTTTTAATTGTTTTCTTCTGGGAGTTTTATAGATGTTTATAAAAAATTAACTTCGTTTTGAGTTCATTTTTGTATATGGTATAAGATAAGGGTCCATACTAACAACATTTATTGAATAAACTACCCTTTCCCCAATGTGTAGTTTTAAAACTCTTATTAAAGATCATTAGACCTTGTATATGAGGGCTTATTTCTGGACTCTATATTTTGTTCTATCAGTCTACATGTCTGTTTTTATGTCAGTGTTATACTGTTTTGATTACTATAACTTTGGAAACATGTTTTGAAATCAAGAAGTGTGATGCCTCTAGCTTTATTCTTCTTTCTCAAGATTGTTTTGGCTATTTGGAGTCTTTTAAGACTTCATATGAACTTTAAAATTTTTTTTGTATTTCTACAATAAATGCCATTTGGATTTTGATAGGGTTTGTATAGAGTTCATATATTATTTTGGGTAGTGTAAATATTTTTAACAATATTAAGTCTACCAATCCTTGAACGCAAGATATCTTTCCGATTGTTTTTGTCTTAATTTCGTTCAGCAATTTTTTGTAGTTTTCAGTGTACAAGTCATTAAGTTTATTCCAAACTATTGTAAATGTGATTTAAAACAGATTTATTTGGATTGTTCATTGTTACTATATAAATGCAACTGACTTTTGAGTGTTGATTTTGTTCTATCCTGCAACTTTACTGAATTTACTAGTCTGATAGTTTTCTGATGGAGTATTTTTATATACAGTTTTCTACATATAAGACCATGTCATCTGCAGAGATAATTTTACTTCTTCTTCTTTTCCAATTCAGATGCATTCTATTTCTTTTCCTTGTCTAATTACTCTGGATAAGACTTCCAGTACTATGTAGAATAAAAGTGCTGAGTTTGGACATCCTTGCCTTATCCCTGATCTTAGAAAGAAAACTTTCAATTTTTCACTATGGCATATGATATTAGTTATGGCTTTTCATGTATGAAATTTATTATGTTGAGGAAATTTCTTTCTATTCTTATTAATATATTGTTGAATGTTTTCATCATGGAAAGATTATTTAATTTTGTCAAATACTTTCCCTATGTTTATTATGATAGTCATATGATTTTTTTCTTCATTCTATTAATACGGTGTATTACATTTATTGACTTGTGTGTATTGAACTATCTTTGCAACCCAGTGAGAAATCCCACTTGATTGTGGCATATAATCCTTTTAATGTGCTGTTAAAATCGGTTTACTAGTATTTTGGTAAGGACTTTTACATCAGTACTCACCAGGGATATGGGTTGTAGTCTTCTTTTCTTGTAGTATCTTTGTCTGGTATTGGTATCAGGGTAATGCTGGCCTCATATAATGAATTTCTAAGTTTTCTCTGATTCCATTTTTTTGGAAGAAATTGAGAAGAATTCATATTCATTATTCTTGAAATGTTTGGTAAGATTATTCAGTAAAGCCATCTGGTCCAGAGTTTTTCTTTGTTGAGAATTTTTTTTGTTTGTTGAGAGATTGTATGTTTCTAGGAATGTATTCATTTCTTCTAGGTTAGCCAATTTAAATAAAAATTTCTGTGGCACCAGTTGTAATGTCTCCTCTTTCATTTCTCACCTATTTGAATGTTCTCTACTTTTTTCTTTTTCAGTCTGGACAAGGATTTGTCCATTTTGTTTATCTGTTCAAAAATCCAATTCTTAGTTTTATTGACTTTATGTTTACTATTTTTCTATTCTCTATTTTGTTTATGTCTGTTCTGATTTTATCATTTTTGCTAACTGTGGGCTTAATTTTTCTTCTTTTTCTAGTTCCTTGAGGTATAAAGTTAGGTTATTGATTTGAGTTCTTTGTGCTTTTTTAAATGTAGATGTTTATTACTATGAATTTCCCTCTTGGTACTGCTTTTGCTGCATTCCATAAGTTTTGGTATGCTGTGTTTTCCTTTTCATTTGTCTTAAGGTATTTTCTAATTATATTTATTATTCCTCCTTGAAGCAATGGTTGTTCAAGAGAATGTTATTTGATTTTCACATCTTTAAATGTGTTCTAGTTTTGTTTCTGCTGTTGGTTTCTAGTTTCATTCTACTGTGGTCTGAAAAGACACTTGGCATAATTTAAATCTTCTTAAACTTGTCAAAATTTGTTTTCTAATCTAACACATAATCAATCTTGGAGAAAAATCTGTATGCTCTTGAGAAGAATATGTATTCTGCTGCTGTTGGGTGGAATGTTCTGTATATGTCTGTTAGGTCCATCTGGTAAACAGTGTTCCTCCAGTTAGCTCTTTCTTTATTGATTATCTGCCTGGAAATCCTATCCATTATTTAAAGTGGGCATTGAAGTCTCCTATTACAGGATTGCTATCAATTTCTCCTTTGAAATCTGTCAATATCTGCTTTATATATTTACATATTTATATTTAAGCTAATGTTGAGTGCACATGACTTAACAATTGTTTATTCCTATTGAATTGACCCTTTCATCATTGTAGTTATAACCACCTATTTTAAGTTGGTAACTTCAACTGCAAACGAAAACTTTACTTTGACTCCTCTCATAACCACCCACTTTGAGTACCTGTAGTCAGAGTTTGCTTCTTTTTATACTGTGTGTTTATTAACAAGTTTTTATCTTTTACTTTCATATTAAGGTTCAAAGTAATTCATGCATCACTTTTGCAGTTTTACATTATTCTGTATTTATATATTTACCTTTCTCAGTGAGGTTTATGCTTCCTTATGCTTTTGCATTGCTATTCAGTGCTTTTCCATTTAATTTGTTTTTGTTCGTTTGTTTGTTTGTTTTCTGAGACATAGTCTTTCTCTGTTGCCCAGCCTGGAGTGCAGTGGTGCTATCTCAGCTCACTGCAAACCCTGCTTCCTGGGTTCAAGCAATTCTCCTGCCTCAGCCTCCAGAGTGGCTGAGATTACAGGCACACACCATTATACCTAGCTAATTTTTGTATTATTTTTTAGTACAGATGAGGTTTCACTATGTTAGCCAGGCTGGTCTCAAACTCCTGACCTAAAATAATCCTCCCACCTCAGCCTCCCGAAGTGCTGGGATTATAGGTGTGAGCCACTGTGCCCAACCTTTCATTTCAATTTGAAGAACCCCCTAAAGATTTCTTATAAGGCAGGCTAGTGGTGACAAACTCCCTCAGTTTTTGTCTAGGAAATGTTTTATCAGTAGTTTATTTTTAAAAGATAATTTTGCTAGGTATAGTAATCTTAGTTGGCAAGTTTTTTCTCACACTACTTTGATTATGTCATCTCACTCCCTCCTGGCTTACAAGTTATCTGCTGAGAAATCCGCTGTTAATTGTATGGGGGTTCCCTTATACGTGATGAGTTGCTTTTCTCTTGCTGCTTTCAGAATTCCTTCCTTAACCCAGGCTTTTAACAATTTGATTAAATGTATTTCAGTGTAGCCTTCTTTGGATTGATCATATTTGGGAAATTTTGAGCTTCATAAATTCAGATGTTGACTTATGAACATCTGGGAAGTTTTCAGACATTATTATTATTGTTGTTGTTGTTGTTGTTGTTGTTGTTATTTTGAGGCGGAGTCTCACTCTGTCACCAGGCTGGAGTGCAGTGTCATGATCTTGGCTCACTGCAACCTCTGCCTCTTGGGTTCAAGTGATTCTCCTGCCTCAGCCTCCCAGGTAGCTGGGACTGCAGGCACGCACCACCACACCCAGCTAATTTTTGTATTTTTAGTAGAGATAGGGTGTCACCATGTTGGTGAGGTTGGTCTCGATCTTTGACCTTGTGATC
This sequence comes from Colobus angolensis palliatus, assembly GCF_000951035.1. Classification (NCBI taxonomy): domain Eukaryota; kingdom Metazoa; phylum Chordata; class Mammalia; order Primates; family Cercopithecidae; genus Colobus; species Colobus angolensis. The sequence continues at coordinate 8,025,899 of NW_012121820.1, read as the reverse complement.
CACCCACTTTGGCCTCCCAAAGTGCTTGGATTACAGGCGTGAGACACCATGCCCAGCCTCAGACATTGCCACTGTGCCCGGCCTCAGACATTATTTTTTAAAGTAAGCTTTATACGCTTTTATCTCTCTCTCCTTATTCTGGTATTCCCGTAAGACATATATTGATCTATTTGATTGTGCCCCATAAAGCCCTTAGTCTTTCTTCACTTTTTTTCATTCTTTTTTCTGTATTCACCTTTGACTAGCTAAAGAACAAGTCATGATGTGTTCTTTGAATTTGCTGATTCTTCTATCAGTGCTTTCAGCCAGTTGAGACAAAAACCAGTCCCTTAGGCAGCCCTGAAAAAAGTCAGAATATTGGACAAGGTGCCAGTTTCTGTTTCTCTGTATTAGGCATACACTGCCCCCAGAGGCCGGCATTTCTGGCTGAAGTAACTCCCATCAACCAAAGACTATTCTCTGGAGAAGGTTCCTGATGTACATTATTAACCACAACATTTGCAGGAGCTCTGAGATGAGTGCACACACCAGTAAAGGGAATTTGGGTGGGTTACTAAGAGGTGTCTTCTATAATGACTCATTGGCATATATACTTTATGCCACTAGACAGAAGTGATGGGTTATAGTCACAGGTGACAGTTTCAGGATTTATAACCACTTCAGTTTTAATAACAAGGATTCTGATATTCTTTCCCCAAAAATTCTATCTGACATTTACTAACATTAGTCACCCTGACAAGGAAAAGCAATTTGGGCTTCATATCTTCTTCAGTGGCATGGCTGAAAGCTTAGTTGGCTCTCAGTGTATATAATCCACAGCCATTGTGTATATGTCTATGTGGTTGTGCTCTTCATATGGCTGCATTTTACTGATCCCTTTGATCTCCTTCCACTTATCTGTGACAATTACTCTTTTGCTAATGTTGGTCAAGCAACTTCTCTCCCTTCCTCCTCTCATGACCCAGGCTTGGCAGATGAATGTATGAAAGAGACATAAGGTCTAAGTAGGTTATCCAAGAGGATAACTGGTTCTTTTCCTAGCCCTTCATTTGGGGATTCCCTAACCTTTTGTTTGTCTCTACTTTTTGTCAGGAAGGAATAAACTTCTTTACTTTAAAGAGCTCTAAGTCCAATCTCTTTCTCAATATCAGGACAAAGCTCCACTTGTGAAAGATGTTCACCTGAGCCCCTGAGATCCTGAACTATTGTCCCTTTTCATTCCACAGAGCTCTAAGGTCCTAACTAACAATCTATTAGGCCCTAGTCCCTTGCCTGGCCTTAGTCGTTGCTGTATCATATTCTCTAAAGCTGTATAAATCTCCTTTGCAAATATGCGGGACCGTGTGACTATATTATGGTCAATGGAATATGGATTAAAACAATAAACTTTGCTTCTAGGCCTAGCCCTTTAAAAGCTTCTGTATGAGCCCGCATGATGCCTTTCTTTCCCTACTGCTGGCTGGATATAGAGGAACCAGTAGAGAAGCCCCTGGGAGATGACAGAGCTACAGATTTAAGGAGCTACATTCCTTGAATTATGGCAGGGATAACTGCCCACTGACCACCCTAGTGAAATGCATTGTGAATGAGAATAACCTCTCATGGGTTAACTGTATTAACTCCATGAGATTTGTATAAATCTGCTTGAATATTTGCTCCAGCAATTAACCAAACTGGTTCATTCATGGGTCTAACTGGGAAGGCAGAATTGGGCACCTCTGCTCATGATTGAATGGGAACAACTGTTGGGACTGCTGAGGATTACAATGAGAGAAATTAAGTCATAGGGAGGAATTTTTTTAAAAATACGCAGAGCCCTGAGGTTGCTGTAGCAATTTATTTGACAAAAGCTTCAGGGTAAAGAGGTCAAGGAAATAGCAGAAAGGTTACTAGCTAGAACCAGTGGGTGTCCCAAGAAGGAATTAGGCAGCACTCTTCTTAGACCAGATGTTCTTCCTTCAGCCCACAGTAGTGATCAACCAATAGAATCTAGGGGTTTAGCATTGATTTAAGGGGCTCTCTAGAAGAGAAAAGTTAATCAAAAGTCAGGAATCCTGGGAGAAATCCATTTCTAAAATTAATAGCACCCTGGGCCCCAGATAAAAAGGACAGCAATTTTTCTGTTAAATCAGAAGTTACCCACTTTTAAGCAATTTCCCCCAGGGAGTTTGCCAACTGAACAGACAGATAAATACTAGGTCTTCTTGGGCCTGGCTGAGAGTAGAGAGCCCGTGGAGAGGCCCAACTAAGTGGTCAATAATTGGAACTTTGGATAAAGGAGGGATGTATGAACTTATGGGTGATGTTTTGAGGGAAGCAAAGGGAACTGAGTAAGAGTGAAGAAAAAAAGTAGAGGACCTCATGTCGGTGTCTTGGTTTATTTTGCAGTGAGGACCAGCCTAGGTTTGGAGATAGGAGGACATTGTCTTTTGCTGCCTGTTTCTTTAATCAGGATTTGGGTGGCTGCAGTCTTTGGAATAGTGGGTAAGGAGCAGTGATGAAGCATGCCCAGGCCCTAGCCGTCCCACCCCAACCAACTCACTCATTGTCTAAGCAGATGTTTCCACAGTAGGTCCAGCAGCATGTATGATTTGGACGTATACAGGTCCTTATTTTAGTACACCTTTTCTCACAGTACTTATATGGAGGCTGTACCCAGCACTGCTCAGTTTCTCTTATCATGTCTAGAACTGAGATGGAAGAAGTTAGCAGGGTCCATCTATTCACAACTCAGACAAGAAACCCTTTTTAAGCTTAACAATCCCTTCTGAAACTTGAGCTCCAAGTCACAAAGTATTTCTCTGGCTACCAAGAAAATCCCTTCCTCAAAGTATATAACCAGTGTCTTGTCACAACACCATCCTTGCATGGCCTGTGTTCCTCCGTCTACATGTCCCTACAGCATTTCAGACTCTAAAGATAGGACCTGGGACACCCTGACCATATATGACACCAACCACCAAATTTATTCTCATGTAACCTTAGATTTCAGGGCCTGCAATATCCTCTAACTCCAATTTCCGTAGCCAATTTGCAGAATGGGAAACTGAACCAAGGGAGAATAGAAACTTGTTTTTCTCCCCTTCTTTTTTTTTTTTTTTTTTCTTTTTTTGAGACAGAGTCTTGCCCTGTTGCCCAGGCTGGGGTGCAATGGCACAATCTCGGCTCACTGCAACCTCCACTTCCCAGGACCAAGCAATTCTCCTGCCTCAGCCTCCCAAGTAGCTGGGATTACAGGAGCATGTCATCATGCCTGGCTAATTTTTTGTATCTTAATAGAGATGGGGTTTCACCATGTTGGCTGGGCAGTCTCGAACCCCTGACCTTTTGATCTGCCCACCTCGGCCTCCCAAAGTGCTGGGATTACAGGTCTGAGCCACCGTGCCCGGCCATTTTTCTCCCCTTCTATTGTTTCCCTGATGATGCCACCTAAGCTGTCAGTCTCTCCGTAAATTTCATTTATTTCCCTGGCCCACAACCCTCCTGCTCAGTGCCTTTGTTGTCCACATTTTCTTATCGTATGAACCCAAACTTTGACCCACTAAGGATCCTTTATTTGTCTTTTCCATTTTTCATGTTCTAAAAGACTCTTCCCCTCCAACTAAATTAACGTGTTAAATATTACCCTTTTGTCATTCATCAAAGGCTCACCCAACTGAGGCACAAAGGTTCTGAAAATATGGGCTTGGAGGGAAGCTCTGTGTTGGTTTTTCCTCTACCGGTCTGACATTGGAAAATATTATTTCCTGCTAACTGATGTAATATAGACAAAAGATATGTTCCCTTTTCACATACCTAGGGTTGCTTTCAGAGCTGAGAGAGAAAACTTAAAGGCATTGGGAATATCTAACCTAATCTTGCTTGAATATCTCTACTTAAGGAGAGATCCTTTAAAGGCTGATTCTTGAAATGCAAACCCTGAATCAGCTACGATAGACATCCCAGAACTGGGCAGAGCACCCCTTCCCTTTTCACACCACCCACGGGGATCTCTGGTCCAGAGGCTTCCCAACACAGGCAGAAGCATCACAACTCCAGAGATGAACATGATGAGTAGAAGAATCCAGGGCTTCATGGTGGTCTCTGTGTGTGTTTGGGTTACGTTCTGGCAGAAGACAAGTCTTTTCCCAATGCTGTTAGAGGTAGAAAATGGATTGAGGAGAATAGGATAAGCAACAGGGGGAAAGTGCTTATGACTATCATGTTGTTCTTTCCCTTTCTAGTACCCAGTAGCATACCAACTAATTCCCAGGCTAGCCAGTGACTTCCCCAGGTTTCTTCTCATCTCATATTACATACCCCTTCCTTTGCAAACTTACTTCTTTTTAAAATGAATTGCTTCTTTCTGATTAAAAACAATAAATCTTCAGATTATACAATTTGTAAAACAAAAAGTACAAAGAGGAAATAAATAAGCATTAATAATTCCACCATCTAGAGATAATCAATATATGTCTACACTTTTATGTTGTAGTCATTATTTTTATGAAATTGGACACATCAGTGTCCTGGTATTTTATTTTAAAGCATATGTAACATGATGATAAAGAAGTTTTAGTGAAGATCCTGAGACAAAAGGCACTAAAGCAACTTAAGAGGGAATTACAGACAGATAACAGGACTTGAGAAAAGATGATAGCTGAGAACCGTTACGGGACTCAAAACTTTAATGCACTAAGATGGTCCAAAGTTGGAGGAATTGTAGAGAGGATTTCAAAGATCTTATTGGTAAAAAGCTTTGCTCATGAAACCCAGAATGCCGCCTTCTAATTCCAAGTTGAAAAAAAAGGTTTTATGATACTACTCATTGAGCTTGCTATGTGATCCCAGAAGTCTGTGGGAACACAGTAGACTTGTGTTTGAATCATGACTGAAGACTTTAAAGGGTGACTTTAAATCTGGCCAAAGTGGCCTGTAGTAGCAGAGAAGAGGGCTCTAATTTACAAAGTATCTGAACTGTAAATGGCCAGACAACATTTGATGTCTCCAATGAACTCTTGAAATCTCCCATGAAAGAGTCAAGACCAGAAGCACAGAACCAGCTTATGATAATATCAATTATACAAGAACTTTCCTACTCCTCTTATTGGTTCGTCCTCCCTCTATCCCTAGGAGACAGAAACTTGCTTTAGTCCGGAGTGGGTGGAGGAAAGGAATAGAAAGAGCCAGAACAGGGGGCGGGCAGCGGGGGAAAGAGATTCACCACATCCTGTTCCATAACTGGAGCTTCTGAAGGAGGGAGGAATCCATAGTTCTGAACAATTTATGGAGTTGTGACTAATTTCATGGACCTGGACATTTAACCTATTATATTGAGAAGATGTTTCATGACTGGAGAATCACATAAAATTTGCGGAGCCCTACCTAAATTTTCCTGAAGAAGCAAGGAAATAAACTAACAATTCTGAATAAAATATACAGGGAGGCAAAAATATGCTCACATCATATAAGTCGTGACAAGAATTCAGCCATACATATTATCGTTTCCTCATATCATCAAGACCTGAATAATGTCAATTTCTTCTTGTTATAAAAATGTTCTGATGAACCTCCTTATAGTTAGAGCTTTGGTACATATATTGTTATTTTTATAGCATGAGTTAATGAAGAAAGATTTCTAGGCAAAAGACATTGTATTTCCCAGACTTTGGATAATTGCCGCCACATTTTTCTCACTAAGGGTTAGGTTACATTTCCATCTACTGGATATCAAATGCATGTCTTTCCACCCCCTTGTTCTACTCTAGGCTATACAAAGGTAATTTTCATCACCACACTATTTGCTGATGGATATTTTACAGAGGAAAGAACATGGGCTCCGGAGTCAGATAGGCTTGAACTAGAATCCTAACCCCACCAACTTCTAGCTGTGGAAACTGGGCCAGTCACATAATCCCCAGAGCCTGGTTTTCCCCATCCATATTATAGAAAAAATATCAATACTCATCTCATAGGGTCATTGGGAAGATTAAATAATATGTATGAAACACTAAGCATAGGACCTGGAATATAGTATACGCTTCATAAATGTTAACTGTTAGCATTAAGCTCAGAATATCCTCCTCTAGATATCCGAAAACTATTTTCAATTGCAATTGTTTTCTTTTTACTTTTTTTTACACTTAACATTTTAATCTGCTTAGAATCTATGCCTCTGTGTGTGGAGGGAGAAGGGGAGAGTTCATTCACTTAGTAAGTACTTATTAAGTGCCTAACTATATTCCAAGTTCTAGGTATTGGAATATAGTGGTGAACAAAACAGACGAAAATTCCCCTATTCATACAGCTGGCATTCTAGTTAAACAATACAAGGAAATGCATAGACGGTAATCAGTGGTAAGGAGAAAAATAAAGAAATGGAAGAAAATAAAATAGCCTGCAGCTGAGTGACAGCTGAGGGGTAAGGGGAACTGGAGTATGGGAACAGCAGAAAAATCTTAATAAAATGGAATAGATAGACATTTTCTTAACACTGTAACAATGTAACTATTGCAATCCAAAAGTCAGCAATCCACATTACAAAACTGAAAATACTCCCCTTAAAATTAGAAATAGGAAAAAAAGATATGCACTATTAGGCCTACTTTTTAACATTATTTTCAAGTGTTTAAGCCACTATAATTAGAAAAGAGAAAAATTTGAACTATAAGTAACAGAAGAGTGGAAGAGGAGCCTAATTACAACTGAAACTTCCCAGCCTTCTCCCATCTACCCCCTCATTCTCTATCTGTTGCTCTACCTTTCTAGAACCAAATAGGAAGGGAAACAAGAGTCAAAGAAAAGGATAAAATTCTGACATGAATTGCATGTAACAAGGCAGTGATTTTCCCTCTGCCTAAAAGTCTTTATACTTGTTCAGAAGTTTTCAGTGAAGCAAAAGAGATTTCTCTGTGCTGTCCAGTGTGGTAGCCACTGGCCACATATGACTATTTAAACTCATTAAATTAAATCAAAATTCAGTTTCCAGTCATTTCAAGTATTCAGTGGCCACATGTAGTTAGTGGCTATTGTCCCCAAAGTCTTTCTCTGATGCGTCTCAATCCATTCATACATGGGACGATGGGAACAATTTACATCAACCTTTGACTTCTTGTGTGTCCTATTTAATATTCCTTATTTCTCAGGAACGGAGCACTTCCATCATCACAGAAAGTTCTACTGAACAGTGCTGCTCTAGATGAATCCACCAAAATGACTCTGCTCAAAAGCAGGGGTAATACTAGAAAAATTTTAAACGTGCCGAATTTTTCAAAGGAGGCTTTGAAAATGTATTCTCCTCTTAGCTTCTGTGAAATTTGGAAGGTGAAAAATACAAGTTTTAGGCACATGTCATTAGATGTATTGACTTTTAGGCAATCGTTTTTAAGAGATTTGAGCAGAGGCAAGAGCAACAACAACTTAACTTGGCAACTTCATTGAGTAATGCTTAGGTAAGCTGGTAGAGACACAGGTTCTTAATGGAGAAGCTTGAAGAGCAGGAATAAGCATCTAAGAGTAGAACCATCCCTCCCCCCACCCACCCCAAATATCTGATCTTCTGCAATTTAAGGGATTCTGCTTCTCCTTTCCTTTCTCTCCCTAGTCTCCTGCTCTTGCTAGCTAGCAGTGGTAAGATACCCATTCCTTGAGCCTGAGTCCTTGAGAACCTCAGAGTGTTCTTCTGATTATGTGAATACACCAGCACATGGCAAGACAGGTGAACCATGGAGATACTCTGTTATCTGCTTACAGCCAGGGATGTGAGGGATGAGGTAACTGGGTGAAAGTGGGCATGGATTTCAGTAGGCCTCTGGATTCCTGGTACCAGCCCTTTGCATAAAGAAGGAGGAATACTGATATACAGTGACAGGAACACCATAAATCCAAAGCATTGGGTTCCATGAGGCTGTTTCTTTGTATTCCAAAATACCACCCCAGACCCAAGTTTTCCAGAGCTTTGAAATCCGTTCATTCAAACGGCCTCATTCTTACTCTAGTTTTCTTAATTTCTTACTTGCCCCTTGCCCCTTAAAGGTATTCAGGAATCTGAGGATGCCTAGTCCCCTTTCTGCACACCTCCAAGTGTACTAAATGATCCCAGACAAGAGAAACATCATTATGCCGAGGCTGGGTACTTCTCAACTTCTCATACACAGAGTGCTGTGAAGTCTTTGGTTTTCCTGAGACAAATTGCAGGACAATTCAAAGACCCCCAGGATCAGAAAGACACAGAACTACTGCTCTCCACCAAATGTGGGATCCTGGGCTTTCCAGATAATGTTAAAGAGGAGAGTGTGCTAGATTTAGTGTCAGGAATGCTGAAATCTTATTTTGTTTCTGTCCCTTTTACCTATGGAACCTCAGACAGCTCATGTCAACCCCTCTCAATTTTCTTATTTGAACAAAAGCGACAATAATCCCTACCTCACAGGAATAGTAACACCATCTGGGCTAGGAATTATTCCAAGCAAGCCACAAATAGAAGCTCATGTATCAAGACCTTTATCCCCACCTACCTCTGAAGGTGTGAGTTGAGTGTCTGTAGTAACTGACTGACAGCTCTTTTGTCCGGCCTCTTATTATAAAGTTGTTTGAAGTGGGGCTCGAACTGGGGGCAGAAGAGCAGAAAAACAATGCTCAAAGGCCAGGAACTTAATGGTGATTTTGGTTGTGACCAATTTTTAATTTCTACCCAGAAACTACATGTTGGCTGTATCACAGATTCTTTCCTTTGATATTCACCCATCCAGACGTACTCAATTTTCTTAGGTGCAGGTGGGATCTTCTGATAAGCTGGGAAGAACATTGTGTACCTGGATTGCAGCTCAGGCCACCCCCAGAAGACCCAAAGTACATGTCCCCAAGGTCTTTCGCAAATAATTCTCAGTCCATTCATACGTAGGAAGTTGGGAACAGTCTACATTGACCTTTGACATCTTGTCTGTCCTATTTAACATTCCATCTTTCTCAGTATTGATTTTCTTTTACCAATAAAATCATACCATGATCTCCCAGCAAATGCCCTCTGACTTTTATGTAGCTAAAAAGAGACTGAATAGGAAGAATTTTAGAAAAAGTAGATGACCACCTAGCAAATGAAGGAAGTGATGTGACCAAATCCAGCACCAAGTTCTTGCCATGAGCTTGTTGGTTGAGGTGCAGAGGGATTTGCTCACCAAATGTCAGGGAAGGGCATTATATTGGGCACACAATACACATGATTTGGAGATCACCAGCTCATTAGAAAAGAGAACAGTCAAGTAGGCAGGAGGCAGGGACTTCCAAGGGGTAAATCTTCTCTCAAAGCCTGTCTGCAGGAATATTATATACAGTGACAGGAATGTCTATATAAAATTCTTCCCAGGATACAGGCATACCTCGGAGATATTGCAGGTTCGGTTTCAGGCTACCACAATAAAGATAATATTGCAATAAAGTGAGCCACGTACACTTTTTGGTTTCCCAGTGCATATGAAAAGTATGTTTTCCTGAAGTCTTTTATTTATAAATGTATTTAAACTAGAAAATGAAATATTTAATAGTTGAAAGTTGTTTCTCTGAAACAGCTAGTAAAATTTGCAAACTTCTGAGACAATATCTCTATATGTTTTAGTATACAACTGTACCTCTCACATTCTATACAGTTTCTAATAGTTTTCTTATGATGAATTTCATTATTACTTATTAAATATTAAAAAGTATGTTTACACTATGCTCTAGTCTGTCAAGTGTTCAAAAGCATTATGTATAAAAAATAATGTGCATACCATAATTTTAAAATACTTTATTACTAAAACTGCGAGTATCTGAGCCTTCAACAAGTCATCATCTTTTTGCTGGTGGAGGGTCTTCCCTCAATGTTGATGGTTGTTGACTGATCAGGGTGGTGGTTGCTGAGGGTTGGGGTGACTGTGGCAATTTATTAAAATAAGACAACAATGATGTTTGCCACATCAACTGATTGATCCTCTCAAGAAAGATTTCTCCATAGCATGCAATGCTGTTTCATAGTATTTCACACACAATAGAACTTCTTTCAAAATTTCGGTCAGTCCTCTCAAACTGTGCTGCTGGTTTATCTAAGTTTATGCAATATTCTGAATCCTTTGTCATCATTCCAACAATGTTCACAGCATCTTCACCAGGAGCAGATTCCATTCAAAGAAACCACTTTCTTTGCTCATCTATAAGAAGCAACTCCTCATCCACTCAAGTTTTCTCATGAGATTGCAGCAATTCAGTCACATCTTCAGGCTGCACTTCTAATTCTCATTCTGTTGCTATTTTCATCACATTTGCAGTGACTTCCTCCACTGAAGTCTTGAAACCCTCAAAGTCATTTATAAGGGTTGGAATCAACTTCTTCCAAACTCCTGTTAATACTGCCATGCTGACCTCCTTCCATGAGTCATGGTATCTAGAATAGTGAATCCTTTCCAGGAATTTTTAAATTTATTTTGCCCAGATCCATCAGGGAAATTACTATCTATGGTAGCTATAGCCTTACAAAATGTATGTCTTAATAATTTTGACTTTCAAGTCCATGGGCTGAAGAATGAATGTTGTTAGCAGGCTTGAAAACATTAATATCTTCACATAGCTCCATCAGAGCTCTTGGGTGACCACAATCTTTTTTTCTGAGCAGTAGGCCTCAACAGTGGGCTTAAAATATTCAGTATACCATGCTGTCAGCCAGGCTTTGCTGTTTCATTTATAGAACAGAGCAAGAGCAGAGTTAGCATAGTTTGCAAGGACTCTAAGATTTTTGAAATGATAAATGAGCTTTGGCCTCAATTTTAAGTCTCCAGCTGCATTGGCCCCTAGCAAGAAAGTCAGCCTGTCTTTTGAAGTTTTGAAGCCAGGCATTGACTTCCATCTATGAAAGTGCTAGATGGCATCTTCTTCCAATATAAAGCTTTTGTATCTTCACTGAAAATCTAAGGTCTATTGTAGCCACCTTCATCAATTACAGTTGACCCTTGAACAAAATGGGAGTTAGGGATACTGAACTCCTACACAGTTGAAAATCCATGTATAGGCCGAGTGCAGTGGCTCGTGCCTGTAATTCCAGCACTTTGGGAGGCCAAAGCAGACGGATCACAAGGTCAGAAGTTCGAGACTAGCCTGGCCAATACAGTGAAACCCCATCTCTACTAAAAATACAAAAATTAGCCGGGCATGGTGGTGGGCGCCTGTAGTCCCAGCTACTCAGGAGGCTGAGGCAGGAGAATCACTTGAACCCGGGAGGCGGAGGTTGCAGTGAGCGGAGATCGTGCCACTGTACTCTAGCCTAGGTGACAGAGTGAGACTCCATCTCAAAAAAAAAAAGAAAAAGAAAATTCATGTATAACTTTTGACTCCTCAAAAACCTAACTACTAATAGCTCACTGTTTTATTGTTAATTTTAGAGACACAGTCTTGCTATGTTCCCTAGGCTTATCTCAAACTCCTGGCTTCAAGCGATCCTCCTTCCTCATCCTGCAGAGTAGCTAGGACTACAGACACACACCACCATGCCTGAAATGTTCTTTTTATTGAGATGGGGTCTCACTACGTTGCCCAGGCTGGTCTCAAACTACTGGCTCAAGCAATCTCCCCCCACTCAACCTCCTGAGTAACTGAAATTATAGGTATGCACCATCATGCCTGACTAATAGCCTACTGTTGACCAGAAGCCTTACTAATAACATAAATATTTGATTAACACATATTTTGTATGCTATATGTATTTTGTATAATATTTACTCTTACAAGAAAGTAAGCTAGAGGAAAATGTTATTAAGAAAATCATAAGGAAGAAAAGACATATTTACTATTTATTAAATGGAAGTGGATCATCATAAAGGTCCTTGAGGATGTGCAAATGAACCCGCACAGTCCAAGACTGTGTTGTTCAAGAGCCAGCTGTATCTTAGCTAGATCTTCTGGATAACTTGCTGCATCTTCTCCATCAGCACTTACTGCTTCACATGGCCCCTTTGTGTTATAGAGAGGTCTTCTTTCCATAACCCTCATGAACCAACCTCTGCTAGATTCAAACTTTTCTGCTGCAACTTCCTCATCTCTCAGCCTTCATAAAATTGAAGAGTTGGGGTCTTTCTCTGGATGAGGTTTTGGCTTAAGGGAATGTTGTGGCTGGTTTGATCTTCTGTCCAGATCACTAAAACCTTCTCCATATCAGCAATAGGGCTGTGTTGCTTTTTTTTTTTTTTATCATTCCTGTGTTCACGGAGTAGCCTTTTTAATTTCCTTCAATAACTTTTCCTTTGCATTCACAACTTGGCTGTTTGGTACAAGAGGCCTAGCTTTCAGCCTGTCTCAGCTGTTTAACATGCCTTCTTCACTAAGATTAATTGTTTTTCTAGTTTTTTATTTAAAGTGAGAAATGTGGGACTCTTCCTTTCACTTGAACATTTAGAGTCCATTGTAGGGTTATTAATTGGCCTAATTTCAATATTGTTGTATCTCAGGGAATAAAGAGGCCTGAGAAGAGGGAGCAAGACTGGCAAATGACCAGTCAGCAGAGCAGTCAGAACACACACACATTTATTGTTCACCATGTTCTATGGGCACAGCTGGTGGCATTCCAAAGCAATTACAATAGTAACAACAAAAATCATTGATCACAGATCACCTTACAGATATAATGATAAGAATAATAATAATAAAGTTTGAAACACTTTGAGAATTACTAAAATGTGACACAAAGACACAAGTGAGCATGCTGTTGGAAAAATGTGCCAAAAGACTTGCTCAATGCAGGGTTGCTGCAAACCTTCAATTTGTAAAACATGCAACATCCATAAAGCAAAAATAAATTAATAAAGCAAAGTGTAATAAAATGAGGTATGCCTGTATGTTGAGTGCACTGAGGGGCAGGAAGTATATGTCTGGACTCCAGAGACTTGGCTGAGGAAGGTGGACCAGTACAGAGGCAAAGAGCTTTGGAACCAAGGTAAAAAGGTATGGGAACAAACTGAAGGAAATTTTGACAGGGACTGAAAATAGTGCCAAACCTAGAGTGATTGAATTATGGATTTCTAAGACATTTATTTATATGGCAGGAAAGTGATGTTCCATGCATGACGATCATAGTCTTCTGCTCTGTGTGGCCCAGATGCTGTAGATCCTTGATGGTCTGTCTGAGGAGCACGGTCACTAATGAGTAGCTGAGGAGTGCCAAGGACTCCTGCCACTCATGATTCTGGATCAAGCTACGCAGAATTTAGGACAATTTGTACACTATTCTATTTTAGTTGAGAATTTCCCAGTGCAATATCTGAAATACTGTATCCAATAATTCTATATCCAGCAAAACTATCCTTTCCTGATGAAGGTAAAATAAAGACATTCCCAGAAAAACAAAGACTGAGAGAATTTGTTGCTAGCAGGTCTGCCTTTCAAGAAATACTAGAGAAAATCCTAAAGCTAAAAAGAAAAGACATCAGATAGTAATGAGATCTACATTAAGAAACAAAGAGAACAGATAAAAGTAATTATGTAGGTAAATATAAAATCTGATATTAATATTTTTTAACAGATTGGAGTGACAACTGTATAAAACAATGATTATAATCATTCAATTGTATTGTTAGGCTTAAAACATAAAGATGTAATATACATGAAGAATAGCACAGCCAGGTGTGGTGGCTCATGCTTGTAATCCCAGCACATTGGGAGGCTGAGGCGGTTGGATTACCTGAGGTCAGGAGTTCGAGAACAGCCTGACCAACATGGTAAAACCTCATCTCTACTAAAAATACAGAAAATTAGCCTGGTGTGGTGGTAGGCGCCTGTAATCCCAGCTACTCGGGAGGCTGAGGCAGGAGAATTACTCGAACCCAGGAGGTGGAGGTTGCGGTGAGTCGAGATTGCACCATTGCACTCCAGCCTGGGCCACAGAACGAGACTCTGTCTCAAAAAAAAAAAAAAAAAGGAAAGAAAAGAAAAACAGCACAAAAGAGGGAGGAAGGCAGGCATGTAAGTATAGTTATGATCATCCAGTTTAAAGACTTTGTATTTTTAAGTATGAGAGCCATGGATTATTAAGTAGCATTATTTATTTTTCAGACATATAGGATTTGCTTGTGGTGTTGATTTTCTATTTTCCTGCATTTTCAAAAGAAAATATTGTATGGCATTAATCATTTGGAATTTTTGAGACTTTCTTTGTAATCTAGGTCATTGTAACTAAGCACTCAAACCTGCTCAATTGGGCCAGGTGCAGTGGCTCACACCAGCACTTTTGGAGGCCGAGGTGGGTGGATCGCTTGAGGCAAGGAGTTCGAGACCAGGCTGGCCAACATGGAGAAACCCCATCTCCACTAAAATTACAAAAATTAGCTGGGTGTGGTGGCGTACACCTGTAATCCCAGCTATTCGGGAGGCTGAGGCATGAGAATCACTTGAAGCCAGGAGGCAGAGGTTGCAGTGAGCCAAGATAGCACCTCTGCACTCCAACTTGGGTGACAGAGTGATACTCTGTCTCAAACAAAACAACCTGCCCAATCTACAACTTTGTATAGATAATTTATTTTCATTTATTGAGGCTGTTTTGTGTGCATGTGTGTGTGTACATATATGTTAAGGTTTCTTGATCTGTTTTTTCTTTACCAATATAAAATATTCTTGTCTAAATTGTGTAGTGTCCTCTATGTTGAATGTTAATTATATTGTATGATATTTAAATTGTTATATCATCTTTCTTTTTAATTCATATTTGGTGGAGCATCCTTTTTTATTCCTTTATTTTAAATTACTTCCTTACTTTTGGGAAACCACACATTGTTAAATCATTTAAAATTTTTAATCTGAGAGTCTCTGTCTTTTAATAAATGTCTCTAACCCATTTACCTTTAATAAATATTCTTATAGAAAACAATCTTATGTTAGGGCCTATCTCTGGCATCTTATTTCATATTTTGTATTTATCATGCTTTTTAAATATTTGTTTTTATTTCTCTCTTCAGACATCTATTGGATGGATGAAATATCTTCTACTATTTTAAAAGCCATTATTGTATTTTGATTCCTCAGAGGATTTTTTATTTAAGCCCACATTACTTTTCCCTATAGTCTTAAAGATTTCCAAAACTTTTAAGTTTTCCTAAAGCTACCTGTTCCCTTTAGTTTACCTTCTGACCTTGTTGATATTTTCTAGACAGTTTTTAGTTCATGATTATAATGGATATTGGTGTTTTAGTCTCTTATTCTTTCTATCTCTTCCTTCCACTTTGTTCTTAATCCCTAAATTTTTAGACAACACCAAACTTTATGAATTGACGTCTCACTGTGCAAAATTGCTGACATGGCAGGCCTGCAGTTGCTATCTTTATAAATCCTGCTTACAAGGTTGGCTCTTGGTTGGCATCCATAAGCCTGAATTTTGAGAAAGTTCCCATTGTTCTCAGAATAAACAAGTATGGCTCTCTGTGCCTCGACCATTTGTACAAACAATGCGGTTTATGGTAGATATCTGCTTTTACTTTGGGAGTCTGGAATTTTGGTGTATGCTAGGCAGAGGCTGCTATATGACCAGCCCCAATAGAAACCCTGGACACTGTGTTTGTCTCTCATGAGCTCCCCTGGTAGACGACACTTCACACATGTTGTCACAACTGATGGATGGGGGAATTCAGCATGCACTATGTGACTCCACTGGTCAATGGGAGAAGACACTTGGAAGCATGCACCTGATTTCCTCTGGACTTTGCCCCTTTTCCCTTTGTTGACTTTGCTTTGTAGCCTTTCACTGTAATAAATCATAGCTGCAAGAAAAACTATATGCTGAGTCCTGTGAGTCTACCTAGCAAAGCACTGAACCTGGGGATAGCCTTGGGAACCCCCAGCGTATTCACTCATTTTGCCCATATACTTTTGTACAGTCATTCTAGATTTATTTTCCTAGTGGAGCACATCCTTCAAGCAGGCTTTCAAAAAGAGTCTTTGTGTGGTAAGCATTCTGATGCTTTGTATGTCTTAGAACAATTTTATTGTGCCCTCATATTTTCAAAGTTCAGGATGTAAATTTTCACTCGAAAAGTTTTTACCTTAAACATCTTGAAAATGCTACTCTACTGATTTATTGTCCTATTGTCACTATTTGAAAGTGTAATCTCAGTCTGATTATTTTTCTTCTTTGGATGATCTATTCTTTCTCTATAGAATAGAATATTTTAAAATTTCTTTATATTTGATGTTCCTACATTTTATAATGTGGCTAGATATGCTAGTTTTCTTACTCTATTTTTTTATGATCATTTCCAGTCTGAGCTCTTTAATAGTTCTTTAATTTGGGGCAACTTTAATGCGTTGTTTCATTAAATATTTTTTAACCTGCTAAATCTTTTTCTTTTAGAACTACTATTTGGATGTTTACACTTACACCTCTCACTTCCACATACCTTAATCTTCTTTTTTATTTTGAAACAATCTTAAAGTAGGAGAAAAGCTGAAAGTACAGTAAAAATAACTTTTCTTTTCCCTGAAACATTTGAGAGTAAGTTGCTTACTGGTGCCCAATCACCCCCAATGCTGTCATATACATTTTCTATAAAGAAAGACAAGTTCTTTTACATAAACACAACATAGCCATCAAAATCCAGAAATAAATGATGCCAATATCTACACTAATCTATTTAAATATATTAATTATGTCTATTTTATGCCTCATTTTAATTAATTCTGTATTATTTGCTATCAGTCATTCAGTGTGAGGGCAGAAACATTTCATGAAATTGTGATGTTCACTGCTAGGTTTGATTTGAAGGCCAAAAGGAAGCATAGGTTTGTTACTCTCATTCCATTAACCAGCTCAACTTGATGGGGGAGGTGATACAAACCTACACAGATTTGGCTTGTCAAACCTAAAACAGTTTAGGTTAAGTTAAGCTGAGTGTGCATATTTGAGAAATAGCTCAGGAGTGAGGGGGAAACTAATGGATGGGACCAGCTGACAATCTAACTGTGAAGATCTGGGTAAAACACTCAGAGAGAAATTCAGAGGAGCCCGAGCTAACACATTTCATTTTAATGGTCATACAATTATTCGCCAAGAAAGACAAAATTAGGCCAGGAAAATGGCAAACAGATAGAAGCTTCAAGGATTTGGGGATTGTTACAAAGATCCCAAAATTAATCTGGATTTTCTTGCATCTTTATTTCAGATGGCACATCAAGCAACTCCTCTTATTCCTTTCTGTTTAAGCAGAAAAATCAGATCTGTGGCATAGGTTTTGAATGTTTTTAGGCCAGGCGTGGTGGCTCATACCTGTAATCCTAACACTTTGGGAGGCCGAGGAAGGTGGACCACCTGAGATCAGGAGTTCAGGACCAGCCTGGCTAACGTGGTGAAAACCCATCTCTATCAAAAATACAAAAAAGTTAGCCAGGTGTGGTGGCAGGCACCTATAATCCCAGCTACTCAGGAGGTTGAGGCAGGAGAATCACTTTAACTCGGGGGGCAGAGGCTGCAGTGAGCCGAGATCGTGCCACTTCACTCCAGCCTGGGTAAGAAGAGTGAAACTCCCTCTCAAAAAAAAAAAAAAGTTTTTAAATTGACAAGTAGTAATTTTACTTATTTATGTGATACATAGTGATGTTTCAATATGTATAATGTATAGTGATCAGATCAAGGTAATTAGCATACCCGTCATCTCAAACATTTATCATTTCTTTGTGTTAGGAACATTCAATATCTTCCTTCTAACTATTTGAAATTATATATTATTCTTACATATGCTCATCATACAGTGCTATAGAACACTAGAACTTATTCCTCCTGTCCAGCTATGACATTGTATCCTTTAACAAATCTCTCCCACTGGGCACGATGGCTCACACCCGTAATCCCAACACATTGGAAGGCTGGGGCAGGTGGATCACAAGGTCAGGAGTTCGAGACCAGCCTGACCAGCATGGTGACACACCCGTCTCTACTAAAAATACAAAAATTAGCCAGGCATGGTGGCGCGTTTAGTCCCAGCTACTCGGGAGGCTGAGGCAGGAGAATCGCTTGAACCTGGGAGGTAGAAGTTGCAGTGAGCCAAGATCGCCCCACTGCACTCCAGCCTGAGCAACAGAGCGAGACTCTGTCTCAAAAAAAAAAAAAAAATCTCTCCCGATCTTCCCCTTTCCACTATGCTTCCCAGCTTCCAGTACCTGCTGTTCTACTTTTTACTTCCATGAGATCGACATTTTTCCAGATATGAGTGAGAATATGTGTTGTTTCATTTTCTGTTCCTGGCTATTTCACAGAACATAAAGTCCTCCAGTTTCAGCCATGGTGCCATGAACAACAGGATTTTATTCCTTTTTATGGTTGAATAGGATTGTATTGTGTATATATATCATATTTTCTTTCTCCATTCCTCTTAGACACCTAAGTTGAGTCTGTATCTTGGCTATTGTGAATAGTGCTGCAATAAACATGGGGGTACATATGTTGATATGCTGATTTCCTTTCCTTTGGATAAATGCCTAGTAGTGGGATTGCTCAGTCATAAGGTAGTGGAGTTCTATGTGTAGGCTTTTGAGAAATTGAGATACCATTCTCCATAGTGACTGTACCAATTTATATTTCCACCAACAGTGTATAACTGTTCCCCTTTCTCCACATGGTCAACAGCGCTTGTTGTTTTTTGTTATTTTCTTATTATTGGAGCAATCCTGACTGGTGTGAGATGATACCTCATTATAGTTTTCACTTGCATTTCCCTGATGATTAGTGATGTTGAGAGAACAATGAAAAGTCATTTTTTTCATATATTTGTTGGTCATTTGTATGTCTTCTTTTGTGAATTCTGTTCAGATCATTTGCCCATTTTTAAAATTGGATTGTTTGTGTTTTTGCTGTTGAGATGTTTGAGTTTCTTGTATATTCTGGATATTAATCCCCTGTCAAATGAAGAGTGTATTAGTTTATTCTCACACTGCTATCAAGATATTACCTGAGACTGGGTAATTTATAAACAAGAGGTTTAATTTACTCACAGTTCCACGTGGCTGGGGAGGCCTCAGGAAACTTAAAATCATGTCAGAAGGCGAAGGGGCAGCAAGGCATGTCTTACATGGTGGCAGGAGAGAGAGCTCATGCAGGAGAAACTGCACCTTTTAAACAATCAGTTCTCATGACAACTCCCTCACTATCACAAGAACAGCATGGGGGAAACTGCCCTTATGATCCAATCACCTCCTATCAGATCCCTCCCTCCACACATGGGGATTAGAGTTTGAGATGAGATTTGGGTGGAGACACAGAGCCAAACCATATCAAATACTTTGAAAATATTTTCTCTCATTCTGTAGATTGTCTTTTCAATCTGTTGATTGTTTCCTTTGCTGTGCAGCAGCTTTTTAGTTTGATATAATCCAATATACCTATTTTTGCTTTTGTTGCCCATGGTTTTGAGATCTTACATTAAAAATCTTTTTGTAAGATCATGAAATGTCTTGCAGTGTTTCCCCTGTGTTTTCTTCTAGTAGTTTTACAGTTTCAGGTTTTACCTTTAGATCTTTGATCCATTTTTAGCTGATTTTTGTATAGAGTGAGAGGTGAAGGTCTAATTTCATTAGTCTGCATATGGATATCCAGTTTTCCTAGCACCATTTACTGAAGAGACTATCCTTTCCCCAGTGAGTGTTCTTGGCATCTTTGTCAAAAATCAGTTGGCTATAGACACATGGAGTTATTTCTAGGTTCTTTATTCTCTTTTTTTTTTTTTTTTTTCTTTTGAGATAGAGTCTTGCTCTTGTTGCCCAGGCTGGAGTACAGTGGCGCAATCTCAGCTCACTGCAACCTCTGCTTCCCATGTTCAAGTGATTCTCCTGCCTCAGCCTCCGGAGTAGAGTAGCTGGGACTACAGGCATGCACCACCATGTTCATCTAATTTTTGTACTTTTAGTAGAGACAGGGTTTTGCTATGTTGGCCAGGCTGATCTCGAACACCTGACCTCACATGATCCACCTGCCTTGGTCTCCCAAAGTGCTGGGATTACAGGCTTGAGCCACTGCCCCTGGCCCTAAGTTATCTATTCTATTCCATTAGTCTATGTGTCTGTTTTTATGCCAGTGCCATGCTATTTTGGTTGCTACAGCTTGGTAGTATATTTAGAAGTCTTGAAGCCTGTTCCCTCCAGCTTTGTTCTTTTTGTTAAGGATTGCTTTGGCTATTCTGGGATGTTTGTGGTTCCATACATATTTTAGGATTTATTTTATATTACTGTGAAGAATGTCACTGGTATTTTAATAGGGATTGCATTGACTCTGTAGATGGTTTGGGGTAGTGTGGTAATTTTAACATTATTAATTCTTTCCATCCATGAGCATGGGAAGTTTTTCCATTTGTTTGTATCCTCTTCAATTTCTTTTATCAGTGTTTTGTAGTTTTCAATGTAGAAGTCTTTTATCTCCTTGGTTAAATTTATTCCTAAGTATTTGTTTGTAGCTGTTATAAATGGGATTGCCCTCTTGGTCTCTTTTTTTAGCTGGCTTGTTGTGCACAGAAACACCACTGACTTGTATGTTTATTTTGTATCCTGTAACTTTACTGAATTTGTTTATGAGTTCTTCAAGTTTCTTGGTAGAGTCTTTAAAGTTTTCTCTACATAAGAGCTCATCTGCAAATAGGGTAAATGTGACTTCCTCTTTTCCAAATGTAATGTCCTTCATTGTTTTCTCTTTCATGATTGATCTAACTAGGACTTCCAGTACTATGTTGAATAAGAGTGGGCAAAGTGAGCAGCATGCTCATGGAGGCAGATGGAAGCTCCCTAGCCTTTCCCCCATATCTTCTTTCAGTTCTTAGAGGAAAAGTTTTCAGCTTTTCCCCATTAAGTACATTGTTAGCTGTGGGTTTGTCATATATGATCTTTATTATGTGGAGGTGCTTTCCTTTCATACATAGTTTATTGAAAGTTTTTGTCATAAAGTGGTGTTGAATTTTATCAAATGCTTTTTCGGTATCTGCTGAGATTACCATATGGTTTTGTCTCCGATTCTGTCGGTGTGAAGTGTCACATTTATTGATTTGTCTACACTGAGCCATTCTTGCATTCCTATGATAAATCCCACTTGATCATGCTGCATTATCTTTTTGTTGTGTTGTTGAATTGGGTTTGTTAGTATTTTGTTGAGGATTTTTGCACCTATTTTCATCAGGAATATTGGCCTGTGGGTTTCTTTATGTTGTCTTGTTGTTGTCTGGTTTTGGTATTAAGGTTATGCGGGCCTCATAAAAGTGAGCTAAGAAGAATTCCCTCTGCATCAATTTTTTGGAATAGTTTGAGAAGAATTGGTATTAATTTATATTTAAAGGATCATAGAATTTGGTGGTGAAGTCATATGGTTCTGGACTTTTGTTTTGGGGGAGCCTTTTTATCACGGATTCAATCTCCTTGTTATTTGTCTGTTCAGGTTCTTCTATTTCTTTTTGGTTCAGTGTTGGTAGGTTGTATGTGTCCAAGAATTTATCCATTTCCTCTAGGTTTTTGAATTATAAAGAATATCACAAAGGATACAGAGGAAGAGGTGCATAAGGTGAGATATGGGGGAAAGGCTAGAGAGCTTCTATGCCTTCCATGAGCATGCTGCTCTCCAACAACCTCTAAGTGTTCAGTGGTAGCCATCGGGAAGCTCCGACTTATAAATTTTATTTTGAAATTTCTGTTCAGTTTCGAGTAATTGTCTTTTTTTAGACTAATTTCTAATTATTTCCATTATAGTCTGAAACTGTGTCCTTTGTGATATAATTATTTAAAATTTTGTTCAGACTTTTTTATAGCCTAATATATAGTCACGTTTTGTACATGTTTTATTTGTGCTTGAGAAAAATGTATTCCTTTACTTTTTCTATGCAGACTTCTGTATATTTTAATTAAGTGAAGCTTGTTAATCACAATGTTCAAATTACTAAATATAATTTAGTAATTTGCTAATGTTCTTTACTAAATTTACTATTCTATCAATAATTTGAAAGTGTAAAGTAAAGACCTTCTATATACCCATAAATCCTTCCCCTTATAAATTTGTCAATACTTGAGCCTGCCACAATGTTGACTAGACTGCTTTAACAGAAAGCCTCCATCACATAATGGCTGAAATACAATATACTTTTTTGTTTCTTGCTCAAATAATAATTCAAGATGAGTATTCTAAAACAATGGGTATCCCTTTTTTCATGTGATAAAAGGAGTCAAGGACCCAGGCTCCTTTCATCTTTTGGCTTCACTAGGCTCTAGAACCTTGCTTTCATCTATACTGAGCTGGTGGAAAAGAAAAAGAGTGTGAAAGAGACTTGCCATCTTCTTAGGGTCTTGATCTAGTAGTGACAAGTCTGTTAGCCAAAATATTTACATTGTGGCACTGGCTGCAAGGTGGTTGGGTAAGGAAAATGCAGCTTCTGTCTGAGATGATGATTCTCCTCTACATAACCCCTCTTTGCTAGGATAATTATGACGGCGTCCAATCTCTAAATTGTTCATTTATGAGTGGACAAAAAGTAAAACTAGGAAAAAGAGAGCCTTTGGGAAGGGTCAAACACCACTCTCTAAACTATAGGTACAAATATCAGAATTTTTGAATTATAAAGGATATCGCAAAGGACACAGAGGAAGAGGTGCATAAGGTGAGATATGGGGAAAGGCTATAGAGCTTCCTTTGAATGTAAATTACAACTGTGGACTGAAGGAGACTGCATTAGGAGTTCAGAATGTCAGAATGAGGTTCAAATCTTTAGAAGATTATCATCATCAGAGGAAGAGGGTGATCTTCTTCCCAGCTTCCATGCCTATTGGGAGTCTAGTGACCCCAGATTGTCCCCTCTCTCTCCTATTAGGGAAGAAGAAACATCTTCACTTCTGAGAGTTCATTTTCTTCATGATATTCAAGGTCAGTGACCACCTCCTCCTGGAGAGCCTGCCAAGACTTTGACTGATAGGTCTCTCCTCCTGTCTGAGCTCTAAGATATTTACTATGTTTCCCCATTAGCTTTTCTGTCCCATGCCCTACAATAGTCTCTCTTTCTGTGTGTATATGTGTATTTAAATTTGTATATGTGTATGTGTGTATGTGTTTATATATGTTTATATATGAAACAGATACTTGCTCTTTCACTCAGGAATTCTAGCTCTCTTAGTCTAAAGAAATAAAAGATTTATAAATAAAGATGTTCAATATGACATTCTTTAGATTTTTAGTAATTAGTACAATACAAATACTTGATTATTAGCATTTAAGTGAGAGCTGTACAATTAAGAAAATCCACATTTTGAGAAATACTTACATGATTAAATGAGGGTGGCAAAAATAGGTAACAAAAGAGGTTTATATTAAAAGGATTGTTTATATTAAACATGGAGAGCAACTAAAAGATAATGCAATGAGGCCGGGCATGGTGGCTCAAGCCTGTAATCCCAGCACTGTGGGAGGCCGAGACTGGCGGATCACGAGGTCAGGAGATCGAGACCATCCTGGCTAACACAGTGAAACCCCGTCTCTACTAAAAAAAAATACAAAAAACTAGCCGCGCGTAGTGGCGGGCGCCTGTAGTCCCAGCTACTCGGGAGGCTGAGGCAGGAGAATGGCGTAAACCCGGGAGGCGGAGCTTGCAGTGAGCTGAGATCTGGCCACCGCACTCCAGCCTGGGCGACAGAGCGAGACTCTGTCTCAAAAAAAAAAAAAAAAAAAGATAATGCAATGAAACATCAGTTAATTCTAAGCAACTCTTTCTAAAAATATATTTTTCTTTTCTTTTTACCATAAAACATTTTGTAGTTAGGAAGCAGAAATAAATGATATCTTTCATTCTATCAGCAAGAACACAAGACTGGTAATGTGAGAGGAGGAGGCGTCATTCCGGCGGAAGCCCTATCCCACGTGAAGAAGGACGGGGCTAGGGCAAACAAAAGGAGGAAGCCAGGACTCTCTTGCTGTGCCCCGACTTGGCCAGTGGAGGCAGTGAGGAGCTAAAGATCATTCCTTCTTTCTTTCCTTCACTCTCCACAGGCAGCTCTGCAGGGAAGTCTGTGACAACCTGGTCAGACCTAGGGCCCACGCTCTGGTCAGAGTCATGCCATCCCAGACTCTGCTGCCTGTCCTGGTTCTCTGTGTGTTGCTGCTTCAGGCCCAGGGAGGATACCATGACAAGAAGAGGATGCAGAGTAGGTGATGGGCCGCTGAATGGGTGAGGGGGAATTGGGTAGGAGGAATGGAGGGCCTGTGTCCAGTCTGAGTAGGACCCAGGAGTTGAAAACTCTCTGCATATCCAGCTCTGACCACAATGTTGTGTAGACTCTGGACTGTCCCAAACCATGGCCCTCCAGCCCCTTAGCTGGCCCTGGGTATAGTAATGGGAATGAAGAAGAAACCTACATATTTTGCTGTTCCTTCTCAATACTTAGAGATAAATGGCACATACCATAGTGAAAGCTACACCAGGGCTGAGAATCCAGTAGGAAAGCAAGACAATTAGTTGATTTATGCACATTTGTGAAGAGTAAAGATTCAGAAGTGGTTATGACAGTAGGTGTAGGTGTAGAATGGATATAAGTGTAGGGAAATAGGACATAAGACAAGCAAAAGTTGGGGTACACAGACCCAAGTTAAGGTTATCATCAAACGGACAAGGAGAGTGGTGGTGGAAAGGAAACTAAAGAAGGGGCAGGAAGACTAGAGACAGTGACAGTGAGCAGAAGAGAAGGAGAGAAAAGAGGCAAGTTGATCCTCATCTGTGAATTCTACTACTCAGAGACTAGGAGAGGGTTTGAAAGACGTCTCATGCTTCTTTGAGCTCTCAGGATCAGACTGTAGATTCTATGGTGGTGACTTCACCAAGGCCATGGCTAGCAAGGGAGATGGAGTTCTGATTGCTGGTGTATGGAGAAGGTCCAGGAAGTCCAGGCATTGTGGTCTCTTGGGGTAAGATGTACAGTGGAGAGACAGGATTTAAAATATGACCAATCACTAGGATTTGGTGATGGGCAGGAAGGTAGTTCTATGAAGAAGGAATCCAGGAGTGTCATGAGTGAGACCTGGGTTCAAGGGTCTTGGAGGAAGCTTTAGCTTGAGAAAAATGTTCTCTAGGAAGCTGCATTTATTTACCCTTCTATCCTCCTTTTCAGAAACACAGCTATCCCCAGAAATTAAAGTCTGCCAGCAACGGCCTAAACTATATCTATGCAAACGCTTCTGTGAATCTCACCGAGACTGTCAAGCAAATAACATATGCTGTTCTACCTACTGTGGGAATGTTTGCATGAGCATCTTGTGAGTGGGAGAGTGGGCTGGGATGTGCATCCTGCTTCCCGACTCCTCTATCCAAGACTGTGCCCACATCCGAAGCACAAGGACTTCAAGTCACCAGCATAAGAACATCAACAGGAACACTGCCCTCCCTACTGTCTGAACTCCTTGTCCCTGTCAAATAAACCAGAACAAATGTTCAGGGATCCTGCCTCTTTTGCTGCCACTACAGGTGATCATTGAGAGCCCACTGTAGCCCCCACAGATGCCCCACTCGTCTTGTGTCCTGGTGTTCAATTTCTCTCCCTGGCTATGCTTCTCTACCCTCCCTCTCCCTCTTTGGCCCATGTATCCCTGCCAGCCCTCAGGAGGCCCAGCCCCTTGCTGTTTTGCTCACTGAACCAGTACTCCCAGGGGAAGGAACTGTTCATGTGCAGCATCTCCCAATGCTAAGGAGAACATTTCTCACCCTTGAGTCAGAAAGACCCATTAAGGATGAGATGGGTGGCAGTTAGAACCTGAGGTAAAGAGTGGGAGACCCCCAAGCACTGCTTTGGTCTCCTTAGCCTTGGTGCATCCCCATCCCATGCTCCCCAATCTCTCTGTAAGGTTCATATTACTATTTATCATTAGGATAATGAGTCCCAGAAGCCCAGCAAGCCCAAGGCCACAAGAGAGTGAGAGGATATGATGTGACCAGAAGTGGGTGTTTCTTCTAGGCTGACTTTTTCCTCACTTCTCTCCATTACCTGAGACCAGAGGCATCCTAGTGAGAGTGAGTGCCTGCACCAACCCCAAAGCTCCTATCCAGCAACCACCAATATGGCTACTCCTCTGATGGGACCCATTTTAGGCCTCAGGATCTGACACTCCAGTACCTTCCATTAACTAAATAGTCCCTATCTTTCCCAAGCCCTCTTCCTTAGGGGCCAGTTCATTCTCTTTTCTTTAGATCAAGAGGAACACTAAGGGATGTGGAACAGGTGGTTCATGCTGCTGTTGCTAAGGAGTAATTGGCACAGAGTGGCTATGGGTCTTCCCTGTCATCCTTCTGTGAGTTAGTGGAAATTAATCAGTGTGGTACAGAATCCCCTACTCTGTGCAACTGCAACTCCTCTGAAATGATCCTGGGGTTACATCCAGGGTTGGGTCACATGTAGCTAACTGGGACATGAAGCCAAATGTGAAGAGGTTTCAGGAGGACAGGCCATGCCCAGAGGCAGGTGTGCAGTGTTATGCTCCAGTCTAGTGCTTCTTGCTGGGCCATTCAATGAAAGAGACATCAGAGAAGAAAACTTTCCCCATCAGACCAGAGGCTGTGAGCTACCCCTGAGGCATCACCAGGCTTTGGGTATCTCAGGTTTGTTTTCACCTTTCTCAAGAGCTTCCCTTGGACAAGAACGTCTTAGGAAAGAGATCATCATCAACCACCAACAGACATCAAATGTAGTCGGTGGGCTGTTAGAGCATGATCTCCAAGAGACCTTATTTGGTATTTCTTTGGATAGCCTCCCTTACCAAGCATCCTCTCAAGCCATCTCCAAACATGCCTCCCAGACACTACAGGCATGTCTGGTTTTATTGAGCCTTGCTCTATTGCACTTCACAGCTATAGTGTTTCATACAAATTGAAGGTTTGTGGCAATTCTGCATCGAGCAAGTCGTCTGGCACAGTTTTTCCAACAGCATGTGCTTACTTCAAGTCTCTGTGTCACATTTTGGTAATTCTCAAAATATTTCAAATTTGCTGGGTGCAGTGGCTCATGCCTGCAATCCCAGGACTTTGGGAGGCCAAGGCAGGTCAATCACCTGAGATCAGGAGTTCAAGACCAGCCTGATCAACATGGTGAAATTCCGTCTTTAATAAAAATACAAAATTAGCTGAGTGTGGTAGTGCATGCCTGTAATCCCAGTTACTTAGGAGGCTGAGGCAAGAGAATTGCTTGAACCTGGGAGGTGAAGGTTGTAGTGAGCTGAGATCTTGTCTTTGCACTGCAGCCTGGCCAACAAGAGCGAAACTCCATCTCAAAAAAAAAAAAAATTCAGACTTGTTTTATTATCATATCTGTTGTGATGATCTGTCATCCATAATCTTGGTTATTACTATTGTAATTGTTTTGGGGCACTATGAACTGCGCCCCTAAAAAACAATGAATTTAATGGATAAATGTTGTTTGTATTCTGACTGCTCCAACAACTGGGCATTTCTCCATCTCTCTCCCTCTCCTTAGGCCTCTCTATTTCCTGAGACAATAATATTAAAATTAGGCCAATTAATAACTCCACAATGGTCTCTAAGTGTTCAAGTGATAGGAAGGGTTCTATGTCTCTCACTTTAAATGAAAAGCTGGAAATGATTACAGTTAGTGAGGAAGGCATGTCAGCAGCCAAGATATGCCAGAAGCTAGGCCTCTTGTGCCAGTTAGCCAAGATATGAATGCGAAGGAAAAGTTGTTGAAGGAAATTAAAAGTGCTACTCCAGTGAACACATGGATGATAAGAAAGCAAAACAACCTTATTGATGATATGGAGAAAATTTTAGTGGTCTAGGCAGAAGATCAAACTAGCCACCACATTCCCCTAAGCCAGAAACCTAACCAAAGAAAGGCCCTAGCTCTCTCTAATATTAGAAGGCGAAAGAGGTGAGAAAGCTGCAGAAGAAAAGTTGGAAGTTAGCAGAGATTATTTCATGAGGTTTAAAGAAGCCATCTACATAATATAAAAGTGCAAAGAGAAGCAGCAAGTGCTAACGTAGAAGTTGCAGCAAATTACCCAGAAGATCTTGCAAAGTGCTGAAGATGTCTACACTAAACAACAGATGTTCAGTGTGGAAAAAGCAGCCTTCTGTAGGAAGATGTCATCTAAGACTTGCATAACTAGACAGCAAAAGTCAATGTCTGGCTTCGAAGCTTGAAAGGAGAGGCTGACTCTCTTGTTAGGGGCTAATGCAGCTGGTGACTTTGAGTTAAAGGTAATGATGATCATTTACCAATCTGAAAATCCCAGGTCCCTTCAGAATTCTGCTAAATCTACTCTGCCTGTGCTCTATAAATGAGACACCGTCTTGATGATAGCACATCTATTTACAACATGGTTCACTGAATATTTTGAGTCTACTTTTGACACCTAGACACCTACTGCTCAAATACAAAAAAAAAAAAAAGATTTGTTTCAAAATACTACTGCTCATTGACAACGTGCCTGGTCACCCAAGAGCTCCAATGGAGATGTACAAGGAAACTAATATTGTTTTCATGTCTGCTAACACAATATATATTATGCAGCCCATGGATCAAGAAGCGATTTTGACTTTCAAGTCTTATTGTTTAAGAAATACATTTTATAAGGCTATAGATGACATAGATAGTGATTCTTCTGATGGATCTGGGCAAAATAAATTGAAAACCTTCTGAAAATGATTCACCATGATAGATGCCATTAAGAACATTCATGATCGACAGCAAGAGGTGAAAATATCAACACTAACAGGAGTTTGGAAGAAACTGATTCCAACTCTCATGGCTGATTTTGAGAGTTTCAAGGCTTCATGGAGGAGGCCACTGCAGACGTGATAGAAACAGCAAGAGAACTAGAATTAGAAGTTGAGCCTGAAAATGTGATTGAATGGCTGGAATCTCATGATAAAACTTGAATGGATGAAGGGTTACTTTTTTTCTTTTTAAGAGATAGGATCTCACTCGGTTGCCCAGGCTGGAGTACAGTGGCATGATCAGAGCTCACTGCAGTCTTGAATTCCTTGGCTCGAGCTATGCTCCCACCTCAGCTTCCCTGGCAGCTAGAACTACAGGCATGCACTACTGCCCTTGGCTTTTTTTTTTTTTTTTTTTTTTTGTAAAGACAAGGTCTCCCTAAGTTCCTGGGCTGGTCTCAAGTTCCTGGCCTCAAGTGATCCTCCTACCTGGGCCTCCCGAAGTGCTGAGATTATAGGCATGAGCCATGGCACCCAGACAGGAGTTGCTTCTAATGGATGAGCAATGAAAGTGGCTTCTTGAATTAGAAACTTCTCCTGGTAAGGATGCTGAAAACATTTTTGCTGCTTGGGAGGCTGGGGCAGGAGGATCACTTGAACCCAGGAATTTGAGGCTACAGTGAGCTATGATCCTTACCACTGCACTCTAGCCTGGGTGGTAGGGCAAGACCCTATCCTTAAAAAAAAAAATAGCAACTCCTCATCCATGAAAGTTGTATCATTATACTGTTGAAATGACAACAATGGATTTAAAATATTACATAAACTTATGATAAAGCAGTAGTGGGATTTGAGAAGATTGACTCCAATTTTGAAAGAAATTCTTCCATGGAAAGAAATTCAAACAACATCACATGCTACACAGAAATCTTTCATGAAAGAAATAGTCAACTGATGCAGCAAACTTTATTGTTGTCTTATTTTAAGAAATTTCCATAGTCACTTTAGTAACCAACACCCTGGTCAGTCAGCAGCCATCAACACTGAGGCAAGACTCTCTACCAGCAAAACAATTATGACTCACTGAAAGTCAGATGATCACTAGCATTTTTAGCAGTAAAATACTTTTAATTATATACATTGTTTTTAACATATAATGCTATTGCACACTTAATAGATTATGGTATAGTGTAAACATAACTTTTATATGCAGCAGGAAACCAAAAATATGTGTGATTCTCTTTATTGTGGCAGTTGGATCCAAACTTGATCTCCAAGGTATGTCTACATTAAGAGAGGCAAAGTTAGCCAGGCACGGTGGCTCGTGCCTATAATTCCAGCATTTTGGGAGGCCGAGGCAGGTGGATCACCTGAGGTCAGGAGTTCGAGACCTGGCCAAAGTGGTGAAACCTCGTCTCTACTAAAAATACAAAAATTAGCCAGGCGTGGTGGCGCACACCTGTAGTCCCAGCTACTCGGGAGGCTGAGGCAAGAGAATCGCTTGAACCTGGAATTCAGAGGTTGCAGTGAACCAAGATTGCACCATAGCACTCTAGTCTGGGTGACAGTGTGAGACTCCATCTCAAAATAAACAAGTAAACAAACAGAGAAACAATGAGAGGCAAAGTTACCTGCCAGGGGCCACATGGAGAGTAACTGTCCATGTCCAAATCCAGTGCACTTTGCCATGTAAACACTCTATAGGTGCCAAACTGCTCTATTCCCTGTCACTGGTACAAGTGCCATGAGCCATGAATTTTACTAGAAGCAGTTGCTCCAATCACTGGTGTCCTGACCTATGTTCCAGAGAGCTCTCTGGACAGCTTACCCTGCCCCAGGGAACTCAGAGGCTATACCTAGAATATTGCAGCTGGAAAAGGTGCCCATTTGGTTATGACGGTGTGCTCTGTCTTATATGGAAGCATCTGCATACCTCCATATTATTTACAGTAGGGTGGTGAGGACTCCTGGAAGACCTTGAACTTCATGGAGATATGGGAGGAATCAAATGCATATTCTGCCAAGATCTGGGTCTCCAAAATGTTAAGTCCTAGTCATCAGAGAATCACAGATGAGGTCTGGCCTGTTGGTGACCAAATGCATAGCATTATGGTTTCCACTGCTTTTGCATTATTTGTTCTCTTCCTATGCTCCAGACATGCTCCTTCAAGATGTGAATGCAGATGGGAGGATCCTAAAAGGATACTCCCCACCTCAAATATCATGGTGTTGGGCAGCTCCTGCCTCATTTCCATACTTTGGCCACAGCTGATGCTCACAGTGAGTCCATACTAATGCTGTCATCAGCAATATGTGCCCCACCCCAATCTCTAGTTCATCCTAACAAACCTAGGATGCCTATATCAGGCAGTACAGAAAGTTATCTGAAACGCAAGCATTGGGTTTAGGTGCTGAGTGCAATATCTATCACCAAGAAAAGTCCATTAGCCAAAAATATAGTTAAAATAACTATGACATGAAGCATTCAAGGATAGTCTTCTATCCAGGGGAAGTCTCTTATAACTCTGCCATTAAATATACATTCTTTAGGATTATACCTATGTGTCCAGTGTCTTAACTTGGGAAGAGTTCACTTCCTGAAAATTTTTAGTGTCAGATGGTAAAAGGTAGAAAAGTAAGTATCTGAGTGAAAAGGCACTAAACTTCAGATTTCTGAGGCTATTCTGGATCATTGTGGCTGGTACATGGTGACCCCTTGCCATGTTGATTCAAGTATTCTATTATTTAAAGACTTCTTGGACTATAGTTTTTTTTAATTAATTTATTTATGTTTTAATTGACAAAAAATCATATATGTTTATCATGTACAATATGATGTTTTGAAACCTGGATACATTGTGGAATGGCTAAATCTAACTAATTAATATATGCATTACCTCACTTATTTTTTATGGTGAAAACACTCAAAATCCACTCTTTTAGTAATCTTCAGGAATACAATACATTAACTGTAGTCCCCATGTTGTACAGCAAATCTCTTGAGCTTACTTCTCCTATCTAACTGAAATATTGTATCTCCAACAACTCCCCAACGTCTACCCCTCAGACCCCAGTAGACCCCATTCTACCCTGTTTCTGTGAACTGAATTTCTTTAGATTTCATATTAAAGTGAGATTGTGATATTTATCTTTCTGTGTCTACTTATTTTACTTAACATAAAGCTCTCTGGGTTCATCAAGTTGTTGGAAATGACAGGATTTCCTTCTTTTTAAAAGCTGAATAGTATTTTATTGTTTATATATACACTACGTTTTATTTATCTATTCATCTGTTGATGGACACTTAGGTTGCTTCCATGTCTTGGCTGTTATGAATAACACTGCAATGAACATGGAGTGCAGATATCTCTTTGGCATACTGATTTTATGTTCTTTAGATGTATACCCAATAGTCTAATTGCTGGATAATATGGTAATTCTATTTTTAGGTTTTTTTTAGGAACTTCCATACTATTTTCCATATGGGTATACTAATTTGCATTCACACCAACAGTGTGCAAGAATTCCCTTTTCTTCATATCCTTGCCAGCCCCTAGGATATTTTGTTTAATTGGTAACAACCATTCTAACAGGTAGGTGTGAGGTGATAACTCATCATGGTTTTAATCTGCATGTCTCTGATGATTAGTGATGTTGAGCATTTTTTTTCATCTACCTATTGGCTATCCATATGTCTTCTTTTAGTCCTTCGCCAATTTTTTAATCAGGTTGTTTGCTTTCTGTTGAGTTGTTTGAGTTCCTTACATATTTTGGATATTAGCCCTTATTAGATGCATAGTTTCTAAGTCTTTTCTCCCATCCATAGGTTGTCTCTTAACTCTGTTAGTTGTTTTCTTTGTGGTTTGATATTATCCCACTTGTCTATTTTTGGTACTCATTGCCCAGACCAATGTAATGGAGCTTTTCTTCTATGTTTTATTCTAGTACTCTTACAGTTTTAGGTTTTACATTTAATTATTTAATCCATTTAGAGTTGATGTTTGTATATGATGTGAAATAAAGGTCCAATTTCATTCTTCTGCATGTGGGCATCCAGTTTTGCCAACCCCTTTTATTGAAGAGGCTGTCCTTTGCCAATTGAGTTTTCTTGGTATCTTTGTCAAAATCAATTGACCATAAATGATTGTGTTTGTTTCTAGGTTCTCTGTCATATTCCTTTGATCTATGTTTCTGCTTTAAATGCCAGCATCATACTGTTTTGATTATTATAACTTTGTAATATACTTTAAAACCAGGTAGTGTGATATGTTCAGCTTTCTTGCTTTTGCCCAAGATAGTTCTAGCAGTTTGTGGTCTTTGCAATTCCATACAAATTTTAAGGTTTATTTTCCTATTTCTGTGAAAAATGTCTTTGGAATTTTGACATGATCGCATTGCATCTGTAGATCACTTTGAGAAGTATGGACATTTTAACAACATTATTAATTCTTCCAATCTGTGAAAACAGAATATCTCCACTTATTTGTGTCTTCTTCCATTTCTTTCATCAATGTTTCAGTGTCCAGTGTACAAGTTTTTAATCTCCTTGTTTAAATTTATTGCTAAGTATCTTTTTTTTTTTTTGGTAGCTACTGTAAATGGATTGTTTCCTAGACTTCCCTTTTGATAGTTCATTTTTACTGTATAGAAATGCTACTGATTTTTCATATGTTGATTTTATGCCCTGCAACTTTATCAAATTTGTCCATTATTTCTAAACAGTTGTTTTAGGGTTTTCTGTATATCAGAGCATGTCATCTGAAAACAAGGACAAATTAACCTCTTTCTTTTCAGTCTGGATGCCTTTTATTTCTTCCTCTGCCTAATTGCTTCAGCTAGCACTTTCAGTACTATGTTGAATAGAAGCTCCAGCTAGCACTTTCAGTACTATGTTGAATAGAAGTGACAAGAAAGAGTGGGCATCCTTGCCTTATTCCTGACATTAAAGGAAAAGTTTTCAACTTTCCACCATTGAGCCTGATATAAGTTGTAGACTTTTCATACATGGCCTTCATTGAATTGAGGTACGTTCCTTCTCTACCTAATTTATTGAAAGTTCTTATCATGACAGCATGTTGAATTTTGTCAAATGTTTTTTCTGCATCTGAGGAGATGATCATATGGTTTTTGTCCTTCATTATATTAATGTGATGTATCACATTTATAGATTTGTATATGTTGTATCATCATTGGATCCTAGAGATAAATCCCACTTGATTTTGGTACATAATATGTTTAATGTGTTATTGAATTAGGTTGGCTAGGGCTTTGTTAAAGATTCTTATATTTGTTCTATTAGGCTGTTCTTGCATTGCCAAAAGGAATACTCAAGATTGGGTAATTTATAAAGAAAAGAGGCTTACTTGGCTCACCGTTCTGCCCGCTGTGCAAGTATAGTGCCAGAATGTGTTTGGATTCTGGGGAGGCCTCAGGGAGCTTTTACTCACAGCAGAAGGCAAAGCAGGAACAGGCACCTCACATGGCCAGAGCTGGGGCAAGAGAGAGAGATTGGGCAGGGAGGTACCGCACACTTTTAAACAACCAGATCTCATGAGAACTCACCATCATGAGGACAGCACCAAGCCATGAGGGATCTGCCCCCATGACCCAAACACTTCCCATCAGGCCCCACCTCCAACACTGGGGATAACATTTCAACATGAGAATTGGTTGGAACAAATATTCAAGCCATATTATATATGTTTGCTATGGGTATTGACCTATAAATTTCTTTTCTTGTAGTGTCCTTGTCTGGATTTAGTATCAAGGTAGTGCTAACCTTGTAAAATGAGTTTGGATGTATTTCCTCTTCTTCCATTTTTTGGAAGATTTTAGAAGGATCAATATTAATTCTTTATAAATGTTTGGTAGAATTCAGCAGTAAAGTCTTCAAATCCTGGGCTCTTTTTTTTTAATAGGAGGTTTTTATTATTGATTCAGTCTCCTTACTCTTTATTGGTCTTTTCAGATTTCCAGTTTCTTCATGATTCAGTTTTGATAGGTTTATGTGTCTAGAAATTTATCCATTTCTTCTTGCTTATATAATTTTTTGGTATATAATTGTTTATAGTGGTCTCTTACAGTACATTGCTGTTTATCTGGTATCAGTTGTTATATCTTTTTTCTTTCTGATTTCATTTATTTTAGTCTTTTCCCTTTATTTTTCATAGTCTACCTAAAGTTTTGTCAATTTTATTTAGCTTTTCAAACACCTGACTCTTAGTTTCACTGATCTTTTCTGTTATTTTTCTATTTTATTTATCTATTACATCTATTTTTGCTCTGATCTTTATTATTTTTTTCCTTCTGCTAAAGTTGGACTTGTTTGTTCTTGTTTTTCTACTTCCTTGATGTATAACATTAGATTGTTTATTTGAGATCTTTCTTCTTTCTTAATGTGGACATTTATTGCTTATCTAAACTTTCCTCTTAGAATTGCTTATGCTGCATCCCCTAAGTTTTAATATGCTGTGTTTCCAGTTTTGTTTGTCTCAAGATATTTTGTAATTTCTCTTTTAATTTCTTCATTGACCCACTGGTTATTCAGGAGCATGTTGTTCAATTTCCATGTGTTTGTGAATTTTCAGAAATCCCTCCTCTAATTGATTTCTAGTTTTATACCATTGTGGTCAGAAAATATAGTTGATATGACTTCAGTCTTTGTAAATTTGTTGAAACTTATTTTATAGTCAAATATATTATCTATCCTGGAAATTGTTCCATGTGCACTTGAGAAGAAAATATATTCAGCTGCTGTCAGATGGAATGTTCTGTATGTTTGTTAGCCCATTTGGTTTAAAATCTAGTTCAACTATGTTGTTTCCTTGTTGATTTTCTGTCTACATGATCTGCTCATTGCTGAAACTGGGATATTAAAGTCCCTTTTTATTATACATTATAGTGTAACTCTCCCTTCAGATCTTTTAATGTTTCCTTTATATTTAGATGCTTCAATCTTGGATATTTATCATTGGTATATTTTCGTGATGAATTGACTTCTTTATCATTGTACAATCATTTTCTTTGTCCTGTATTACAGTTTTTGACTTAAGGTTTATTTTGTCAATATAAACATAGCTACCTTTGAGCTCTTTTGTTTTCTCTTTTGGAAAAAGGAAAAGGAATACCTTTTTCCACCTCTTTACCTTCAGTCTATGTGTGTCCTTAAAGGTGAAGTGAATCTCTTTCATATAATTGGGCCTTGTTTTTTATCTATTCAGTCACTCCATGCCTTTTGATTGGAGAATTTAATCTATTACATTCAAAGCAATTGTTGAGAAGGAAGGGCTTCCTACTGCCATTTTGTTAGTTGTTTTCTGGTTATTTTGCAGATCCTTTGTTCTTCCTCTCTTACTGTCTTCCATTGTGGTTTGATGGTTTTCTGTAGTGGTGTGATTTGAATCTGTTCTTTTAATCTTATGTACGTCTGCTATTGGTTTTCATTTTGTGTTTACCATAAAAAACATCTTAGAATTGTAATAGACTATTTATTCAAAAACAAAAAACATCTTAGAGTTGTAATAGACTATTTTAAGCTGAAAACAATTTAACTTTGATAACATAAAAAACTATAAGCTCTTTTTTGGAGGCAGTGGGGGGCACTGGGTGCAGTGGCTCATGCCTGTAATACCAGCACTTTGGAGGCCAAGGTGTGTGGATCACTTGAGTCCAGCCTGGCCAACATAGCAAAATCTCTACTAAAAATACAAAAAGTTAGTTAGGCATGGTTGCACATGCCTGTAATCACAGCTACTCAGGAGGTTGAGGCACACAAGAATCACTGGAACACAGAAGGCAGAGATGGCAGTGAGCCGAGATCATTCCACTGCGCTCCAGCCTGGGCAACAGAGCAAGACTCTGTCTCAAAAAAAAAAAAAAAAAAAAACTATACACTTTTTCTCTACTACCACCATGCCCTGCATTTTAAATTTTTGATATCACAATTTACATCTTTTTATATTGTGTGTCCCTGGAAAATTATGGCTACTAATTTTAATAACAACTTTGTCTTTCAACCTTCATACTAAAGATATGTGTGATTTGCACACCACCATTCAGTATTAGAGTATTCTGAATTTGACTGTGTGCTTACTTTGACCATTAAGTTTTATATGTTTTGTGTTGCTGATTAGTATATTTTACTTTAAGCTTGAATATTCCCTTCAGTATTTCTTGTAAAATCAGTCTGGTGATGGTGAACCCCTCAGCTTTTATTTGTCTGGGAAAGTCTTTATCTCTCCTTCATTTCTGAAGGACAGCTTTGCAGGGTATAGTATTTGGTCTTGATAGTTTTTTTTCCTCCAGCATTTTAAATATAATATATCATCCCTCTCGCTCCTGGCATGTAAGGTATCTGCCAAGAAATCTGCTACTAACTTTATTACAACTTTATTATATGAGATTTGTTTGTTTTCTCTTGCTGCTTTCAGGACCCTCTCTTTGTCCTTAATTTTTGACAGTTTGGTTATCATATGTCCTGGTGTAGTCTTGTTTAGATTGAATTTCATGGGACAATTTTGACCTTCCTGTGTCTAGATATTTATATTTGCCTCCCAATTTGAAAATTTTTCTGCTAATATTTCTTTAAATAACTTTCTACCCCTTTGTCTTTCTCTTCTCCTTCATGAACTCTCATAACTTGAATATTTGATCTTTTGATGCTCTCCCACAAACCCTGTAAGCTTTTTTTGTTGTTGTTGTTGAGTTTTGTGTTTGTTTGTTTGCTTGGGACTTGCTTGTTTTTGAGACAGGGCCTCAGTTCTGTCACCCAGTCTGGAGTGCAGTGGCACAATCATGGCTCACTGCACCTTTGACCTCCCAAGCTCAAGTGACACTCCCGCCTCAGTCCCCCAAGTAGCTGAAACTGGGACTACAGATGCATGCCACCATGCCCAGCTAATTTTTTTTGTAGAGGGTAGGGGTCTTAATTTGTTGCCCAGGCTAGTCTCAAACTCCTGGGCTCAAGTGATACTCCCACCTCAGCCTCAAAAAGTGCTGGGATTACAGGTATGGGCCACTACACCCAGCAATCTTGTAAGTTTTCTTTATTCCTTTCATTCTGTTTTTCTTCTCTGACTGTATATTTTCAAATAACCTATCTTCAAGTTCACTAGTGTTTTCTTCTGCTCAATTTCTCATCTATTCCATTTTTCATTTCATTGTATTTTTTAGCTCCAGTTTGATTGATATTTGATTTCTGTTTGATATGTTTTATAATTTCAATCTCTCATTAAATTTATCATTTTGGTCATTTTATTGTTTGCTTGATTTGATTGAATTGTTTCTCTGTATTTTCTTGAAGTTCACTGAGTTTCCTTAAAACAATTATTTTGAATTGCCTGTCAGATAGTTCATGTATCTCCATTCCTTTGGTATGAGCTACTAAGAGATCACTGTATTCTTTTGGTGTTCTCCTTGTGGTTTTTTTTTTTTTTCTTATTGTCTTACATTAATGTGTGTGCATTTGAAGAAATAAGGACATTTCAGTCTTTGAAGACTAGTTTTTTCTGGGGAAGCCCTTCATCAGTCATCCAGAGGTTCAGGAGAGGCCATCTGGCATGATCCAAGGTCATACTTGCTGCTAGAGTCCTCAGGCAGGCTGGCCTGGTTCCTGGATCAGGAGATGGGTGGGCCTGGTGCTTGAGTCCACAGGGCTGGGCCTGAAGCCTGGATACACTGGGGTGAATTTGTTGATTGGGTCTGCAGGAATGGTGTTGGAGCCAGGGTTCATGAAGGCAGGCCTGGACCTTGTATCATTGAAGGCCAGCCTCATGCCTAGGTACACAGGCGCTAACCTGGCTCTGGAATGGGCCATAAGCCTGAATCTACAGAGTCTGGCCAAGTTCTTGGAGGGGGATGGCACCTGGGACTATTGAGATGGGTCTGGAGCCTGAGTACATCAGGGCTGTCCTGGAGCTTATATCTGCAGGGGTATTCTTGGAGCCTAGTCTATGGGATC
Organism: Colobus angolensis palliatus; assembly: GCF_000951035.1. Classification (NCBI taxonomy): domain Eukaryota; kingdom Metazoa; phylum Chordata; class Mammalia; order Primates; family Cercopithecidae; genus Colobus; species Colobus angolensis. The sequence continues at coordinate 7,987,295 of NW_012121820.1, read as the reverse complement.
TGGCCTAGACCTGAATTCTACTGGGGTGGGCCTGGACCCTGGATCTGCTGTATCAGGTCTGGACTCTGGGTTCACTGGAGCTTGAGTGCACATGGACTGGCCTGGAGCCTACAGCCAGCCTGGTACTGGGGCTAGTATGAAGTTTGGTCCACAAGGGCTGGTCTGGAGCCTCAGATCATGGGCACTGACCTGGTGCCTAGAGTCACTGGAGCTGTCCTGGAGCCTAGAGCCAGGAAGACTGGTCCAGTTCTGAAGTCTACTGAGACTCTCGGACCTCCAGTCAAGTGGGGGGTGGTGCTATGAAGACTGGCCTGGCACTGTGCAGGCCTGAGCTTGTGTCTGTGAATATCTTCCTGGTGTTTAAGGCCAGGGATGCTGATCTGGCACTGGAATGGGTGGGAAGCCTGAGGCCATGGGGGTTGGCTTAGTACTGAGTGGTCCTGGATCTTGTATTTGTAGGGCCTGGCCTGGAGGCTGAGTCTGCACGTGCTGGTCTGAGGAGTAGGGCTGTGGAAATCAACCTGGTGCTGAGGTAGACTTGAAGCCTGAAGCTATGAGGGCCAGCCCAGTGCTAGAGAAGGTCCAGAGTCTAGGGCCTTGGGGTCTGCCTGGCCCTGGGATGGGCTTGAAACATGATTCTGCTGGGGCTCATCTGAGGCTAGGACTGCTGGGGCCTGTCTGCCACTGGGGCCGCTAGGGTTGACCTGGCACTAGAGCAGACCCAGAGATCAAGTCTGCTAGGCAGACCTGGAGCCTGGGGCTGCTGAGGTCAGCCTATTTGTAATTTCTTTTTTCTGACAATTACTCAAATTATCTTCCAGTTATTTACTTATTTGTTTAAACTTGTATATATGGAAAGCAGTTTTAGAATTGTTTATCCATATCTCTGTGAGAAACTATTTACCAAAGACCTGCTCTCTAAACAACTGAGTGAAAGTGCTGCTGAAAATTCCCCACATGAAAAATGGGACAGAAATAAAATTCTGTTCTGTGAAGCCCATGAAATTAGCCTATCAGTTCTAAGCTTATCAGATGGGACAGCAAAAGTTGGAAGCTTGTCTACAATGTAGGAGAGGAACAATACTGGGGATTTGTAATAAGGGTACTCATGGGTGGTGGGATGATCTGAAAAAAGGCAAGGCCACTACTGGTAAATGAGTTTATTCGTCAAGTGTTTGCTCTTGTCCAACTGTCAGTAAAAATAGACTGGTGTTCCTAAAAGTAGCCACATGGTACTACTATGAAACCTCTTAAACATTTCCTGCCCACACAGGTGGCAGCCTGGTGGGAAGCTAGGGTTTTAGTAATATTCATCGGTTTTCTGTAAAAGAAAAAGGTTAGATTTTTAGAAGCTAGAGAACTCCGAGAAACAAGCATTCATTCCCCCTGCTTAATAGTATCCATGTTCACCAGACAATGGGACAAGAATACTTTAACGTAACAACAGGAGTTGCCGACTTCTGAGTAGGTGAGGTATTGGTCTATTGAACAAAAAAAGGTGGAGACTTTGGGCCTGGCTGAGCCAAATGGCCCATGGGAAAGTCTGACTATGGAAGCAGTGGTTAGAAATCTGGACAAATTTAGGAAAAAAATAAGAAACTATGGTGTAATACAAAGAAGACAACACAGACAGGTATTGATTATATAATGAAAGAAGTAATGGGGTCTAAGCTGTTGTCTTGATTTACTTGCCAGTGAATTGCTTTCCAAGTTAAAGGGACATTGTCTTCCGTTATTTTTGTACCTAGAATTTGGGGTACCTCAGTCTTCTGTTTAGGAATAATAGCCTCTGCGAAGGGAATGAGAATCAGTGAAGATATACACCCAAGCAAACATCTCCCAACTCACGACGTTTATCCAGCAGATGTTTCCACAATAGGTCCAGCAGCATGTGTAATTTGTGTCTTTACATCTAAAGGCTTTAGAACACTTCTTGGTACATTCTTTGACATTTGGCTTTCCCCAGCACTCTTCAAGTAACAATTCCTTCCCTGAAATTTAGATGAGATGGTCAAAGGTTGATAGTACGTTTCAGCCAAGCGTGGAAAGAAAAGCCCTTCATATGTTTAACCGTTCCTCCTGGAATCTGGGCCCCAAATCCCAACCAAGATATCTATTTGCCTTTTAAGGGAATTGCCTTCATGAGCCTCCTCAAATTCCTGTCATTATACCTTCACTGACACCATTGCATCTTTACTGATCTCTTTTCCTTCTCAACTTCTGCAGGCTTTACCACTGTTGCAGGCCTCTGGGTCCTCTCTGAGCATCCCAATGATACAATTCAGTCAATCCCCAGCATTCACGTGCCCTCCTATGAAATCTATATTTACATAACAGGAGATCTCAGGGCCTGGCATATCTTGTAGCCTCATTGCAATGCCTATTTCACAGTGTGGGAAGCTAGGCCAGGTCAAGTAAGAAACAGATTCTCTCCCTTTTTCTTTCCCTACTTGCTGACTCTGTGTTTAATAACTCAGCCTCTCTTCAAATTCTTATCTCTCTCACTCAGTTTTCTTAGCCCCTCCATTCATCCCATTTTCTCATCATATGAGAGGTTGCCCCACTGAGAACCAATCTCAAGCCTCTTTCCTAACTTTTCACATTCTGAAAGCCTTGCCACTGAAACTAAGGATGTGTATTTAAAAATGCCCATTTGGTACTCATATGACAAAGTATATGCAACTAGCGCACAGAGATATCATTATAGAGCTGCAGAATGAGCTCTATACTGACATCTCACCCTCAAAGACAGTCTAACATTGGAAAATGTTTTCATGTTTATAGCTTATGGTATATATACACACACACATGTGTGTGTAAATATATATATTTAAATATATATCTTATATATGATATATATTTATATATGAATGTATATAAATATTCATATATATTTAAATATAGATAGATAGATACATAGATAGAGAGAGATGGAGAGAGAGAGAGATAGACAGATATTGCTATTTTCAAGGTTAAAAGAGGAAGCATTAAAGGACCTCAGCTTAGGGATTTCTTGAATCTCTGTGCATACAAAGTTGTCTGATTCTCTGATGGGTGATCCTATGAAGGTGGGTCCTGAGTCAGATACAGTAGACATGAAATCCCCTCCCTTGTTCAGAAACAAGCTCATCCCCCTCCTGTGGCCCTTAATCCAGCTTCATCACCTACTGGAATATTTTTTCTTCTTCATTTCTCCCAGCACAGACAGTAGCACCGTACAGAAGAAGGTCATAAGCATGAGTATCCACAGCTTCATGAGGCTGACCATATGTGTCTGAATATATGTTGTTGGAAGGATTGTTTTTCTTCCCAGCTGCTGCTAGAGATCAAAACATATAAATAGGGAAAGAGAGGTGTGAAGCAAGAGAAAGTGCTTGTCGAATTTCTTCATTCTCTATCTTCTCACTATTCCCCCTTGCCCTCTGCCTACCCAACAACTGGCACACCTAAGCTGAGTGTTAGCTTTGCCAAAACGAATCTCTCCATCTCACATCTCATATTTTCCTTTTGCTGGAAAAAAATGTAATGTGTTGCCTATTTTGATTAAAACATAATTCAAATTCAGCTTACAAAAAAAAAATTTGATCTTTTATTTTAGGTTTGGGGTACATGTGAAGGTTTGTTACATAGGAAAATTCATGTCGTGAGAGTTTGTTGTACAGAATATTTCATCACCCAGGTATTAAGCCCAGTACCCAACAGCTATCTTTTCTGTTCCTCTCCCTCCTCCCACCCTTCACCCTCAAGTAGATCCTAGTGTCTATTGTTCCTTCTTTGTGTTCATGAGTTCTCATATTTAGCTCCCACTCATAGGTGAGAATATGCAGTATTTGGTTTGAACAAATTCTTTTTGAAAATGTGTTCAACATTTATTGAACACCTACTATGTGACAGGCACTATTATACACCATACATAGAGAGAGGATCCTTAACTTACGATGGTTTGACATACAACTTTTCAACTTTATGATGGTGCAAAAGCAATACACATCCAGTAGAAATTGTACTTTAAGTACCCATCAACCATTCTGGAGGTTTTTTGCTTGGTTTTTTTGTTTTTGTTTTTGTTTTTGTTTTTGCTGTTATATAATATTCCATTCTGTGAATATGTCACACGATACGTATTTATCTTCATGAAAATGAACATTCAGGTTGTCTGCAGTGGTTTCACTGTTGAAACCATAAAACTAAAGCAGCCATGAACAAATATACTATTCTCCTGCACATGAATGAGAATTTTTCCCCTTTCCATCCATGCTTAATTTTTCTCTTTAATTTTTTTTATTTTCAGCACAGTATTAAATACATTACATGAGCTATTCAACACTTTATTATAAAATAAGCTCTGTTAGATAATTTTGCCCAACAGTAAGCTAATGTTAAGTGTTCTGAGCACATTTAAAGTGTTAGCTTACAAAATTCTTAACACATAAAAAAGCACATAGAAGAAAGTGAAAATATGTCTAGTTATCCCACTATATCGATGTACAATATTCTATCTTTCATATTTGCATAGATATAAATATAGATTTCTTATAAAACAAAAATTATATAAGCTTGCTGTTATATAATGACTTTTTAAAAACTACTTCATTAAGATATAACTGACATATAAAAAGCTATTTATAAGACATCTTCGCTGGGCGCGGTGGCTCAAGCCAGCACTTTGGGAGGCCGAGACGGCGGATCACGAGGTCAGGAGATCGAGACCATCCTGGCTAACACGGTAAAAAATACAAAAAAAAAAAAACTAGCTGGGCAAAGTGGCGGGCGCCTGTAGTCCCAGCTACTCGGGAGGCTGAGGCAGGAGAATGGCGTAAACCCGGGAGGCGGAGTTTGCAGTGAGCTGAGATCCGGCCACTGCACTCCAGCCTGGGCGACACAGCAAGACTCCATCTCAAAAAAAAAAAAAAAAAGACATCTTTAGTGTATACAACTATAATGAGTTTGAAGACAAGTATACACCCATGTAATCATCACCACAATCTAGGCCATAAACATATCCATTGCCTCCAAAAGTTTCCACTGGCCTCTTTACTTATTATTTGGTGTGTGTGTGCAGTAAAAATAAGATCTGTCATCTTAACAAATTTTTAACTTTGCAATACAGTATTGCTAACTATGGACACTATGCTATACAACAGGTCTCTGAGATGTATCCATCTTGTATAACTGAAACTTTGTGCCCTTTGACTAATATCTTCAATCTCTCTGCTTGTTATTTGGTCTGTCCAGGGTATCTAATTCTTACTGATTTAAGTTAGGAGAGTTGTATTTTTCCAGAAATTTATCCATCTCTTCTAGGTTTTCTAGTGTATGTGTGTAAAGGTGTTCATAGTAGCCTTACATGATTGTTTGTATTTCTGTGGTGTCAGTTGTAATATCTCCTGTTTCATTTCTTAATGAGTTTATTTGGATTTTCTCTCTTATTTTCTTGGTTAATCTTGCTAATGGTATATCAATTTTATTTATCTTTTCAAAAAACCAGCTTTTTGTTTCATTTATCTTCTGTATTTTTTTTGTTTCAATTTCATTTAATTCTGCTCTGATCTTAGTTATTTTCTTTTTTTATTACACTTTAAGTTCTGGATTACATGTGCAAAACATGCAGGTTTGTTACATAGGTATACACGTGCCATGGTGGTTTGCGATACCCGTATTTCTCCTAATGCTATCCCTCCCCTAGCCCCCCACCCCCTCAACAGGCCCTGGTGTGTGATGCCCGCCCCCTGTGTCCATGTGTTCTCATTGTTCAACTTCCACTTATGAGAACATGCGGTGTTTGGTTTTCTGTTCTTGTGATAGTTTGCTGAGAATAATGGTTTCCAGCTTCATCCATGTTCCTACAAAGGACATGAACTCATCCTTTTTTATGGCTGCATAGTATTCCATGGTGTATATGTGCCACATTTT
>NW_012121820.1:7955549-7981147 GCF_000951035.1 Colobus angolensis palliatus | reverse complement strand
TTCCTGACTTTTTAATGATCGCCATTCTAACTGGTGTGAGATGGTATCTCATTGTGGTTTTGATTTGCATTTCTCTAATGACCAGTGATGATGAGCTTTTTTTCATATGTTTGTTGGCTGCATAAATGTCTTCTTCTAAGAAGTGTTTGTTCATATCCTTCGCCCACTTTTTGATGGGGTTGTGTGGTGTTTTCTTGTAAATGTGTTTAAGTTCTTTGTAGATTCTGGATATTAGCCCTTTGCCAGATGGATAGATTGCAAACATTTTCTCCGATTCTGTAGGTTGCCTGTTCACTCTGATGACAGTTTCTTTTGCTGTGCAGAAGTTCTTTAGTTTAATGAGATTCCATTTGTCAATTTTTGGCTTTTGTTGCCATTGCTTTTGGTGTTTTAGTCATGAAACCTTTGCTCATTCCTATTTCCTGAATGGTATTGCCTAGGTTTCCTTCTAGGGTTTTTATGGTTTTAGGTCTTGTGTTTAAGTCTTTAATCCATCTTGAGTTGATTTCTGTATAAGGTTAAGGACGGGATCCAGTTTCAACTTTCTGCATATGGCTAGCCAGTTTTCCCAACACCATTTATTAAACAGGGAATCCTTTCCCCATTGCTTGCTTTTTTCAGGTTTGTCAAAGATCAGATGGTTGTAGATGTGTGATGTTATTTCTGAGGTTTCTTCTGCTGGGTTTGGGTTTGGTTTGTTCTTGTTTCTCTAGTCCCTTGAAGTGTGACATTAGCATGTCAATTTGGGCTCTTTCAGTCTTTTTGATGTACACATTTAGGGGTATGAGCTTTCCTCTTAGCACCGCCTTTGCTTTATCCCAGAGGTTTTGATAGGTTGTGTCACTATTGTTGTTGAGTTCAAATAATTTTTTAATTTCCATCTTGATTTCATTTTTGACCCAATGATCATTCAGGAGCAGATTATTTAATTTCCATATATTTGCATGGTTTTGTAGCTCTTTTTGGAATTGATTTCCAGTTTTATTCCACTGTGGTATAAGAGAGTGCTTGATATAATTTCAATTTTCTTAAATTTATTTTTTTTAATTTTTAATTTTTGGAAACAGAGTCTCGCTCTGTCACCCAGGCTGGAGTGCAGTGGTGCAATCTCGACTCACTACAACCTCTGCCTCCTGGGTTCAAGCAATTATCATGCCTCAGCCTCCTGAGTAGCTGGGACTACAGGCCTTTCCTGGCTAATTTTTATATTTTTAGTAGAGATGGAGTCCCACCATGTTGGCCAGGCTGGTCTTGAACTCCTGACCTCAGGTGATCCACCCCCCCTCAGCCTCCCAAAGTGCTGGGATTACAGGCATGAGCCACCACGCCTGGACCAATTTTCTTAAATTTATTGAGGCTCGTTTTGTGCCCTGTCATATGATCTATCTTGCAGAAAGTTCCATGCGCTGTATTATCCGGTTGTTGGATAGAATGTTCTGTATATATCTGTTAAGTCCATTTGTTCCAAGGTATAGTTTTAATCCATTGTTTATTTGCCGACTTTCTGTCTTGATGATCTGTCTAGTGCTTTCAGTGGAGTATTGAAGTCCCCCACTATTTTGTGTTGCTGTCTATCTCATTTCTTATGTCTATTAGTAATTGTTTTATAAATTTGGGACCTCCAGTGTCAGGTGCATATTTGTTTAGGATTGTGATATTTTCCTGTTGGACAAGGTCTTTTACCATTATATAATGTCCCTCTTTGTCTTTTTTAACTGTCATTGCTTTAAAGTTTATTTTGCCTGATATAAGAATTGCTACCCCTGCTCACTTTTGGTGTTCATTTGCATGAAATGCCCTTTCTACCCCTTTAATTTGTTGTGAATCCTTATGTGTTAGGTGAGTCTCTTGAAGTCAGCAGATGGTTGGTGAATTATTTTTCCCTTCTGCAGCCTGTATCTTTTCAGTAGAGCACTTAGGCCATTTACATATGTTTCCAGAATTTGTTTCAAGATTTAGAGCTCCTTTTAGCAGTTCTTGTAGTGGTGGTTTGATAGGGGTGAATTCTCTCAGCATTCGTTTGTCTGAAAAAGACTATCTTTCCTTCATATATGATGCTTAGTTTCACTGGATACAAAACTCTTGGCTGATAATTGTTTTATTTGAGGAGGCTGAAGATATGGCCCCAATCCCTTCTAGCTTGTAGGGTTTCTACTGAGAAATCTCCTATTAATCTGATAGCTTTTCCTATATATGCTACCTGGTGCTTTTGTTCACAGCTCTTAAGATTCTTTCCTTCATCTTAACTTTAGATAACCTGATGACAATGTGCCTAAGCAATGATCTTTTTGTGATTAATTTCCCAGGTGTTCTTTGTGCTTCTTGTATTTGGATGTCTAGGTCTCTAAGCAAGGCCGGGGAAGTTTTCCTCAATTATTCCCCCACATATGTTTTCCAAACTTAGATTTCTCTTCTTCCTCAGGAACACTGATTATTTTAGGTTTGGTTGTTTAACACAATCCCAGATTTCTTGGAGCCTTTGTTCATATTTTCTTATTCTTTTTTCTTTGTCTTTGTTGGATTGGGTTAATTAAACCGTGTCTTCAAGCTCTGAATTTCTTTCTTCTACTTGTTCAATTATATTGCTGAGACTTTCTAGAGCATTTTGCATTTCTGTGTGTCCAATGTTTTCTGAAGTTGGTATTGTTTTTTCTTTATGCTATTTCCTTGAATATTTCTCCTTTCACTTCTTGTTTCTTTTTTTTTTTTCTTTTTTTTTTTTTTTTCTTGCATTGGGTTTTACCTTTCTCTGGTGCCTTCCTGATTAGCTTGATAACTAACCTCCTGAATTCTTTTTCAGGTAAATCAGGGATTTCTTCTTGGTTTGGATCCATTGCTGGTGATCTAGTGTGATTTTGTGGGGATGTTAAAGAGCCTTGTTTCATCATATTACCAGAGTTGATTCACTGGTTCCTTATTTGGGTAGGCTCTGTCAGAAGGCAGGTCTAGGGCTGAAGGCTGTTGTTCAGATTCTTTTGTCCCACTGGGTGTTCCCTTGATGTAGTACTCTTCCCCTTTTCTTATGGATATGGTTTCCTGAGAGCTGAGTTGTAGTGATTGTTATCTGTGCTCTAGGAATAGCCACCCAGCAAGTCTACCAGGCTCTGGGCTCCTATTCATCATAAGACAGCTGAATATTTGTAATTTCTTCTCTTTAGAAAAAAGTGTCATTGATAATATTCTTTCAGTTGGAATTTTGTTAAATTCATTATTAACTTCAGATCACAAATTTATAGATCTAAAATTTGTAGATTCTAGGTAAAGTATACTGCCTATTTTATAACCTGGATAGTTGTTTCTGTCTTTTTCTCCACCAGGATTGGTTTATTTTACCAATAGAATACACATGTTGTCTTACTATAAGAGATAAATTATCCCTCATTTGTCACCACACAAAATTGTTGGCATAGCATGGGACAGAGAACAAAACCTGAACACTAGAATCAGAGAGACCTGGGCCCAAATGAATCCCAATCCCAACACATTTTAGTTTAGGGCCTCAGTTTCCAATATATAATATGAGAGTTATATTAGTATCACATTCACATTGTGAATGCATGAAGCCCTGAGCATAGGGCCTGGCACACAGATCATGCAATTAAATGTTGGCTGCTATTATTATTATTATTATTAAACTCTCTTTTCTCCTCCAGAGGGGTGGAAGTTATTTAATTTCATTGACTTTGTAGTGGTCTTCTTAAAACTTTCAACTATTTAACCTACTTGGAATTAATTCTACTGATTGACTGAGGTTCTAGCCTTCATTCATCTGTCATAAATTCATTCATCCCACAAATATTAAATGACTACTGTAAGCCTGGCACTATTATAAGCAATGAGGATACAGTAGAGGACAAAGCTGACAAAAATCCCTGCCCTCATAAAGTTTGCTTTATAGTCAAGGGAGAGGCAATAAATAAGGTATATAAAAGAAAGATGTAATATGCTATATAGAGATTGGTGTAAAGGAGAACAAAATAAATTTTTTAAGGGTCTAGGACCCAGAACACAAAAAATGCAAAATAAGTGCTGGCTATTATATCAGGCAGCTCATTGGTAGTGGGAGTTAGGGCTTGGAAAGAGGGGGTTAAGTACTGTTCAAAAAAAAATTCATCAGTTTTTTCTTCACTCCTTTCTCACTGCCAGCCTGCTCCTTCACTCTCCTGAATCCAAAGAAAAAGAAAGAGGAGAGAAACAGATACAAAGGAGAAGTCTGGATAGGATACTATGAATTGCACCATCATGGGGGAGATATTGTCCTTTCCCTGCAAGTAACCAATTTTCCCTGAAAGTCCCATTTTTGCTTCAATGTTTTCAACCAAGCAGAAGAAAATATGCATGAATCAGTTGAAATCCTTCAAAGGCTCAAAATTAGGAATAGTACCTACGGACATTTTAAAAGGTACAAAGCCTTTGAGAAGGACTAAATTTATTCTCCTCTTGGCACATATGAAAAATGATAAAACAGAAAAATAAAAAAATTGAGGCACATGGGCTGCATAAATGTCTTTTTTTCATAAGTGTCTGTTCATATCCTTTGCCCACTTTTTGATGGGGTTGTTTACTTTTTTCTTATAAATTTGTTTGAGTTCTTTGTAGATTCTGGATATTAGCCCTTTGTCAGATGGGTAGATTGCAAACATTTTCTCCGATTCTGTAGGTTGCCTGTTCACCCTGATGGTAGTTTCCTTTGCTGTGCAGAAGCTCTTTAGATTAATTAGATCCCATTTGTCAATTTTGGCTTTCATTGCCATTGCTTTTGGTGTTTTAGTCCTGAAGTCCTTGCCCATGCCTGTGTCTTGAATGGTATTGCCTGGGTTTTCTTCTAGGGTTTTTATGGTTTTAGGTCTAACATTTAAGTCTTTAATCCATCTTGAATTAATTTTTGTATAAGGTGTAAGGAAGGGACCCAGTTTCAGCTTTCTGCATATGGCTAACCAGTTTTCCCAGTACCATCTATTAAATGAGGAATCCTTTCCCCATTTCTTGTTTTTGTCAGATTTGTCAAAGATCGGGTGGTTGTAGATGTGTGGTGTTATTTCTGAGCCCTCTATTCTGTTCCATTGGTCTATATATCTGTTTTGGTACCAGTACCATGCTGTTTTGGTTACTGTAGCCTTGTAGAATAGTTTGAAGTCAGGTAGTGTGATGCCTCCAGCTTTGTTCTTTTTGCTTAGGATTGTCTTAGCAGTGAGGGCTCATTTTTGGTTCCATATGAACTTTAAAGTAGTTTTTTCCAATTCTGTGAAGAAAGTCATTGGTAGCTTGATGGGGATTACATTGAATCTATAAATTACCTTGGGAAGTATGGCCATTTTCATGATGTTAGTTCTTCCTATCCATAAGCATGGAATGTTCTTCCATTTTTTTGTGTCCTCTTTTATTTCATTGAGCAGTGGTTTGTAGTTCTCCTTGAAGAAATCCTTCACATCCCTTGTAAGGTGGATTCCTAGGTATTTTATTCTCTTTGTAGAAATTGTGAATGGGAGTTCACTCATGATTTGGCTCTCTGTTTGTCTGTTATTGGTGTATAGGAATGCTTGGGATTTTTGCACATCGATTTTGTATCCTGAGACTTTGCTGAAGTTGCTTATCAGCTTAAGGAGATTTTGGGCTGAGATGATGGGGTTTTCTAAATATACAATCATGTCATCTGCAAACAGGGACAACTTGACTTCCTCTTTTCCTAATTGAATACCCTTTATTTCTTTCTCTTGCCTGATTGCCCTGGCCAGAACCTCCAATACTATGTTAAATAGGAGTGGTGAGAGAGGGCATCCCTGTTCTGTGCTGGTTTTCAAAGGGAATGCATCCAGTTTTTGCCCATTCAGTATGATATTGGCTGTGGGTCTGTCATAAATAGCTCTTATTATTTTGAGATACGTTCCATCAATACCAAATTTATTGAGAGTTTTTAGCATGAAGGGCTGTTGAATTTTGTCTAAGGCCTTTTTTAAATCTATTGAAATAATCATGTGGTTTTTGTTGTTGGTTCTGTTTATGTGATGGATTACATTTGTTGATTTGCAAATGTTGAACCAGCCCTGCATCTCAGGGATGAAGCCGACTTGATCATGGTGGATAAGCTTTTTGATGCGCTGCTGGATTTGGTTTGCCAGTATTTTATTGAGGATTTCCACATTGATGTTCATCAGGGATATTGGTCTAAAATTTTGTTGATGTCGATGCTATTCCTTTCTGTTTGTTAATTTTCCTTCTAACAGTCAGGTCCCTCAGCTGCAGGTCTGTTGGAGTTTGCTGGAGGTACACTCCAGACCCTGTTTGCCTGGGTATCACCAGCAGAGGCTGCAGAACAGCAAATATTGCTGCCTGATCCTTCCTCTGGCAGCTTCATCCCAGAGGGGCACTCGGCCGTATGAGGTGTCTGTCTGCCCCTACTGGGAGGTGACTCCCAGTTAGGCTACACAGGGGTCAGGGACCCACTTGAGGAGGCAGTCTGTCCGTTCTCAGAACCCAAACGCCATGCTAGGAAAACCACTGCTCTCTTCAGAGCTATCAGACAAGGACGTTTAGGTCTGCAGAAGTTGTTTGTTGCCTTTTGTTCAGATATGCTCTGCCCACAGAGTTGGAGACTATAGAGGCCTAGGCCTCAATGAGCTGTGGTGGGCTCCACCTAGTTCGAGCTTCCCGGCCGCTTCGTTTACCTACTCAAGCCTCAGCAATGATGGATGCCCCTCCCCTAGCCAGGCTACCGCCTCGCAGTTCGATCTCAGACTGCTGTACTTGCAGTGAGCAAGGCTCTGTGGGCGTGGGACCCACCGAGCCAGGCCCGGGAAAGAATCTCTTTGTCTGCCAGTTGCTAAGACCTTGGGAAAAGCACAGTATTTGGGTGGGAGTGTCCTGATTTTCCAGGTACAGTCTGTCACGGCTTCCTTTGGCTAGTAAAGGGAAGTCCCCGGACCCCTTGCGCTTCCTGGGTGAGGCGACATCCCACTCTGCTTTGGCTCACCCTCCATAGGCTGCACCCACTGTCCAACTAGTCCCAATAAGATGAACCAGGTACCTCAGTTGGAAATGCAGAAATCACCCATCTTCTGCATCAATCATGCTGGGAGCTGCAGACCAGAGCTGTTCCTATTCGGCCATCTTGGAGCTGCCTCCTCCATGAGTATTTCTTAACAACCTGAGCATTATCTTACATGATCATACTACAGTTATCAACTTTGTTAAATTTAACCTTGATCAAACATACTTTTATCTATTCTATCATGAGTATTAAATTTTATCACTTCACCCAATAATGTCCTTTGCTTTTTATGAAGTTCAAATTTTGGAAGACTTCGAACTGAATAGTCCTCAGTTGGGGTTTATCTGAGATTTCCTTAAGATTAGATATAAGTCATGTATTCTCGGTGGGAATAGCATGTAGGTGATGCTGTGTCCTTCTCAGGCTATCACATATGGAGGCACACAATGTCTATCCATGTTATCGTTCTCTGCCTCAGTTTCTCCATTTGAACAACATAAACAATAATTTATTCCATAGAGGGATGGTGTTGGCATGATGCAGGGGCATGATTTGGGCAGGGAACCCATCCAAGCAAGACAAAGGTGAAAGCTTTTACAGGCTCACACTTCCAGCCCCAGGACCTTGACTCCCACCTACCTTTGAATATGTTGGAGTTGGAGGTGCTGACTGGTGGCTCTTCTTCCTTGCCTCTAGGAACTGCAGAGCCCCTACACAGTGAGTAGGTGGTGAGCAGAACAAATCAATTATGCAGATCTTAGTCATGCTTCTGGTTGTGGCAGATCTGTAAGTTCTGTCCCAAACCATAAGTTCAGTACATATAGAACATTGTCCCTGAATTCCTATTCAAGGAGTAGTTTCTTCTTTTTGCTGCAGGCAATATAGATAGAGACAGAACACTGTGGACCTGCAGAATCCTCTCCTCCCCAACACACACACAAGTCTGGCTGATTGTGGACACTCAGACACAAGTCTGGGTGATTGGGGAGTGGAAGGAGGATCTACATATCTATTTTTTTCTAACATTGTGTGAGGACCTTCATAAAGTCTCACCCATCTTTATATTAACTTCTCCATTGCTAGCACCAGCCTAACACCACCTAACAGCACAGCCTAACAGCAATCTCTTGTGACTTTTGTGAGGAAAAGAGAGATCTCTTCCACGAGGGCTTGGAAAATGTCACATAACATGTAGATTTTAAATATGCAGACTTAAACTAAACTCAAATCCTACCTCCCACTTACTCTAGGAAAGTCACTAATCGTCTCTGTGCCTCAATTTTCTCTTTTTTAAAGTGAGAATAGCAGTACTTTCTTCACAGGATTTTTGGGAGGATTCCATGAGTTATTTTGTGTTAAGCACTGAGACCCAATGTCTGGCATATAAGCAGTGCTATGTATGGTTTGTTAAATAAACCAATAAAACACTTATTGAAGTATTCAGAATCACCCAGCTGAACACCAAATTCACTATGAGTCAAATATTTAACATGTATTAACCAATACTCTCAACGACCCAGTGAGTTTAGTGCTAAACATTTATATTTTGCAGATGCAGAAACTGAAGCACCGAGGCGCTAAGCAACTTGCCCAAGGCCACACAGCCAATAAGTGGTAGATACAAGATTTGAAAAGAAGTGAATCCAGAGCCAGGTGTGCAAGATGGTGAAGCCCACAGCTTTTCCTGGGCCTCAGAGCCACGATACATCTTGGGCTTATTCCCATCACCAAGAGCACTCTCTCTAGGTACCCTTACAGTGCTAGCACAGGGGCATAATGGGAAGGGAAATTTCAGGAGCTGAGCTGACTGTGAGAGGCTCTGAGTAAGTCGTGACTGGGTCTAGGAATATTCCCAGAGTTGTTTGGTTGGGATGATAAAGTGGGAAAGTGGGAGAGAAGCAAAGCCTGTGGATCATACTAACATTTTCTTCTCTAGTTCTATTTCCTTGCCTCTTCCCACTTTACAACATATTTTTGGCTTTGGCCTCTTCCTGGGACCCCCCCCCATCATTTTATATCATTGACTTCTCTCCATAGGAAAAAAAAAAAAGGTTTCTTTTCAGGATGTCATTTTTTGCTCTTGTACTAATACAAGAGCACTAATACACAACTCATGCTTAGTGCATAAATCTTGTAAAAATATGAAAATGACAATTAAATTTAAAAATCACTGATAATCTTGTCAACCTGTGCTAACATTTGTGCATATATTCTAGTAGACTTTTTCTTATGTACATATATGTTTTTATATAGTGGATAATCCTGTGAATATTTTTATGTTTAACCTTTACAATAAATGTTTTCCTGTATTCCTAAATATTTTCAAAAATTTCATAAATTGGTAGATTCTCTGCCAATTAATCACCAGTTGTTGACAAGTTTGGTGGTTCCAGTTTTTCCCTATTGTAGAAATTCACTATTAGTTACATAATTATAACTAAATCCTTGAGTATTTATTTATTTATTCCTTGGGAAAGCTAATAAAAGTAGAAATACACATAAGTTAGAAATACACATAATTCAATCTGTGCATAAATATTACCAATTCTCTCTTCACAATGTTTAGGCTATACTTGCACCAACAAAGAAATGGTCTGGGCTGGGCGTGGTGGCTCACGCCTGTAATCCTAGCACTTTGGGAGGCCGAGGTGGGCAGATCATGAGGTCAGGAGATCGAGACCATCCTGGCTAACATGATGAATACCCCGTCTCTACTAAAAATACAAAAAATTAGCTGGGCGTGGTGGTGGGCACCTGTAGTCCCAGCTACTCAGGAGCCTGAGGCAGGAGAATGGCGTGAACCCAAGAGGTGGAGCTTGCAGTGATCTGAGATCACGCCACTGCACTCCAGTCAGGGTGACAGAGCAAGACTCCGTAAAAAAAAAGAAAAGAAAAGAAATGGTCTGAAAACGTCAGACCATTTCCTTCATCTTGACCCTGACAATGGACATTCAGAGGATTCAGATAGATGGTAAGTCAGAGGAGCCAGCAGGTTATTGACTATTCACAGTTGTCTAGTGCCACAATTGCAGGCTTTACACTCATCCGATGGAAACTTAATACACATCTTTACAGAGGTAGATACTAAAAAATTAAAATTAAAATTAAAAAACCATCTTTATCATTTGCTAACTCCATGACCTTGGGTAACTCATTTCACTTCTGGAAAAACTCCATTTAATCACATGGAAAAATGAGAGTACAGGCATACCTCAAAGATATTGCAGATTCAGTTCCAGGCCACCCTAATAAAGTGAGTCGAACAAATATTTTGGTTTCTCAGTGCATATAAACGATATGTTTACACTATACTGTAATCTACTAAGTGTGTGACAGCATTATGTATAAAAACAGTGTACATATCTTAATCCAAAAATACTTTATTGATAGAAATCAATAACAACATCTCTCAAAACCACACACTTACATGTGCTTGTTAGTACATGCTCCTGTTCCTGAATGACTTTTTGGTAAACAACAAAATTAAGAAAGAAATCAAGAAGTTTTTTAAAACTCATAAGAACAAAGATACAACATACCAAAATCTCTGGGACACAATTAGAGCAGTGCTGACAGGAAAGTTTATAGCACTAAATGCCCACATCAAAAAGTTAGGAATATCTCCAATTAACCTAACATCACACCTGGAGGAACATGAAAAACAAGAGCAAACCAACCCCAAAGCTAGTAGAAGAAAAGAAATAACCAAAATTAGAGATGAAATGAACAAAATGGAGAAAAGGGAAACCATACGAAAGATCAATGAAACCAAAAGTTGGTTCTTTGAAGAATAAATAAGACTGGTAGACCACTAGTTAGACTAATAAGGAAGGGGAAAATCCAGATAAACACACTCAAAAATAACAAAGGGGATATTACCACTGACCCCATAAAAATACAAACAAAAAATCAGAGACTATTACAAACACCACTATGCACACAAACTAGAAAACCTACACAAAATTGATAAACTAATGGAATCATGCAAACTCCCAAGATTAAACTAGGATGAAATTGAACAGACCAATAACAAGTACCCAAATTTAATCAGTAATTTAAAAAAAAAAAACTTACCAACCAGAAAAAGCCTTGGACCAGATGGATTCATAGCCAAATTCTACCAGATATATAAAGAAGAGCTGGTGCCAATCCTATTGAAATTATTCCAAAAAATTGAGGAGGAGGGACTCCTCCCTAATTCATTCTATGAGGTTGGCATCATTCTAACATCAAAACCTGGCAGAGACACAACAGAAAAAGAAAACTTCAGACCAATATCACTGATGAACATAGATGTAAAAATCCTAAACAAAATACTAGCAAACCAAATCCAGTAGTACATCAAAAAGCTAATCCACCACACTGTTTCCTGTTGGGAGCTCCCTGCAATACACCCCCCCAAAAAAAAACTAATTCACCACAATCAAGTAGGTTTTATCCCTGGGAAGCAAGGTTGATTCAACATATGCAAATCAATACATGTGATTCATCACATAAACCGAACTTTTAAAAAAATGGTCATCTTAATAGATGCAGAAGAGGCTTTTGATAAAATTTAACATTCTTTCATGTTAAAAACCCTCAACAAACCAGACATCAAAGGTACATACCACAAAATAATAACAGTCATCTCTGACAATCCCACAGCCAACATCATGCTGAATTGACAAAAGCTGGAAGCATTCCTCTTGAGAAGCGGAACAAGATAAGGATGCCCACTCTTACGACTCCTACTCAATATAGTATTGATGTCTAGCTAGAGCAATCATGCATGAGAAAGAAATAAAAGTCATCTAAATAGGAAGAGAGGAAGTCAAACTATGTCTCTTCACAGACAATATAAGCCTAGAAAACCCTGTAGTTTCTGCCCAAAAGCTTCTAGATCTGATAAACCACTTCAGCAATGGTTCAAGATACAAAATCAATGTACAAAAATCAGCAGCATTTCTAGTAGCGTTTCACTCACATGAACATGAAACGCAGAGAAATACGTCCAAGCTGAGAGTCAAATCAGTCAGTATGGGAAAAACTTAGGTGGGTACTGAAAATCTTGACCTTTTGGTTGTTTGTGGGCCAGGAAAAGGCTTCACATGTGCCCCTGGGCTTGTGGATTTGGGCCTTCCCATAAATTTTGTCCCCTACAAAACTCTGGCCCCACCCGGTCTCTTCAATGTGGCATCCCAACTGATCAAAGCACTGAACAACCACCAAGATCCACATGCCAGTTGCTGCAATCAGTGCCCTACTCTTTGTCCCCAATTCACCCCAGGTTGTTCAGCCCTCTTGGTTCTCTAGTGGGATGAAACTGGAGTGGACTTAACATTAAGATTCTTAGACAAGTGGGAAGATCAAATATCCATCTCCAATTCCTTCTTCTCATCTCAGCAAATGTGGGTCTACGGAAGTTCTCTGTGAGTGGTATTATGATGGCCTGGAAGAGGGGGTGGCACAGGTTGAAATGACCATTTCTCTTACCTATCATTGCTTCTCTCAATTCTATGAGTCCAAGGGGTTTCTCCACTTCTCAAGTTCTGGTGTATTCAGGGTGGCATTCTTGTCTTTGAATAGTTTTTCATTTTATTTTAGTGTCAGGAAGTGATCCCAGGAGATCTATTCTGCCATCTTGTTGACATCACTTCCCAGTTTAGTCCTGAGATATCAGGGAAGGATTAAGAAGCACATGGTTTTCCCCATCCTAGGAAAATTCTCCAGGACAGGGCAAACCAGCTCTTGCACCAGAGACACATCCACAGAGTAGCCTTTCTTGTATTGTCACTCTCTGCAGCTCATATTCTTGTTCTGGGCTGTGAGGCAGGCACTAAGGACACTCTTTAGGAAATAGTGGAACCCAGAACAAAGAGAAGGCAAGCTGGCCTCAGAGAAGAGAAAATTTGTCTTAAGTTTTTGATGTCACAATTTGCATCTTTTTTTTTTTTTTTTTTTTTTGAGGCAGAGTCTCGCTCTGTTGCCCGGACTGGAGTGCAGTGGCCGGATCTCAGCTCACTGCAAGCTCCGCCTCCTGGGTTTACGCCATTCTCCTGCCTCAGCCTCCAGAGTAGCTGGGACTACAGGCACCCGCCACCTCGCCCGGCTAGTTTTTGTATTTTTAGTAGAGGCGGGGTTTCACCATGTTAGCCAGGATGGTCTCGATCTCCTGACCTCGTGATCCGCCCATCTCGGCCTCCCAAAGTGCTGGGATTACAGGCTTGAGCCACCGCGCCCGGCTGCATCTTTTTATAATTTGTATCCCTTAACAAATTATTGCAGGTTTCGTTGTTTTAAATAGCTTTGTCTTTTAACGTTATTAAAGATATAATTTATTTACCCACTGCCATTACAGTATCAGAGTATTTTGGATTTCACAATTATTTACTTTTATCAGGGAATGTTATACTTTCATATGTTTTCCAGTCACTAATTAGCGTCCTCTTCTTCAGCTTGAAGAACTCCCTTTAACACTTCTTGCAAGGCAAGTCTAATAGTGATAAACTGTCTCAGTTCCTGTTTGTCTGAGAAAGCCTTTATCACCCCTTCAGTTTTGAAAGAAAAGATTTCTGGGTATAGTATTCTTGGTTGACAGGGGTTGGTTTATTCAGGATTTTTAATATAACATCCCACCTCCTTCTGGCCTACAAAGTTTCTGCTGAAAAATCTGCTGATAATCTAAGGGAGAGTTCTCTTGTGTGTAACAATTCACTATTTCCTCACTGTTTTTAAAACTTTCTCTGTCTTTTTGCATGTATGGCAGGGGGAGGGTGGTGAGTATTCCAGTTTCTTCCATCCTATGGTGAAGGTGAGTGCCGGTATTTATCTCTCCTCTCTCTGCACTAAGCTGGAGAGATAATCTGTGACAAATGCCTGTATTTGTGTTCAAACTGCACCCTCTGATCCTGGAGAGATAGCTGCTTGATATGGTTAGAATCTGTGTCCTCATGCAAGCTGTAATCCGCAATGTTGGAGGTGGGCCTGGTGAGAGGTGATTGGATCGTGGGGGTAGATCCTTCATGAATGGTTTAACACCATCTCTTTGGTGCTGTTCTCATGACAGTGAGTGAGTTATCAGGAGATGTGGTTTTTTAAAAGTATATAGTACCTCCCCCACTCTGCTCCTACTCCAGTCATGTGAAGATGCCTGCTCTGGCTTTGTCTTCTGCCATGAGTAAAATTTCCCTGAGCCCTCCTCAGAAGCAGATGCTGCTATGCTTCTTGTATAGCCCATAGAACCATGAGCCAATTAAACCTCTTTTCTTTATAAATTATGCAGTCTTGAGTATTTCTTTACAGCAATGATAGAATGGACTAATACATGCTGAAAGTGGGCCCACTGTATGCCCATGTCTTTGTTTTCTGTAGTCCCAGGCCACTTACGAATGCAAAGTCTCATTGGGAATGCAAAGCCCCATTAGTCCCCAAAGCTAGATTGATAAGGAGACAGTCCCTTGGATGGAAACTATAGAAGTTTTTGTAGTCAGTACATGGACAAACTTCTTCCAGGAAGAATGGCTCAACTGGATTTATCACTGGGATGAACCAAAGGAAAGAGTCAGAAAGTGCTCAGCTCAAGCTCAGGATGACAGGGAGCTACTCTTTCTCCCCTTAGGTCCTCAGTGCAAATTCATTAAAAGCAAGGTCATCAAGTAGCCACCAAAAGAGTAAGCAGGAAACCCCTTGCAGAGAGAAAATGGGAGCTGAGCATTCTAGTCCCTTTTCTGCACTGCTCCCAGGAGATGTAGTCCCTGGAAGTGTTATTATGCCCATTTAAAACCCCTTTTTTGCCTGGGTGCAATGGCTCACACCCGCAATCCCAGCACTTTGGGAGGCTGAAGTGGGTGGATCACTTGAGGTCAGGAGTTCAAGACCATCCTGGCCAACATGGTGAAATGTTGTCTCTACTAAAAATACAAAATATTAGCCGTAGTCCCAGCTACCCAGGAGGCTGAGACAGGAGAACCGCTTGAACCCAGGAGGTGAAGGTTGCAGTGAGCCAAGATTATGCCAGTGTGCTCCAGCCTGGGTAGCAGAGCGAGACTCTGTGAAAAAAAAAAAAAAAAAAAAAAGCACTTTGTATGCGATCTGGGAAGACTTGCATATGCATAGTCCCTTCAAGTCTTAGAGCTAGGAGGTTTCGGTTCAGGTGGTAGCTGCTATAAAAGTTGGGCCACTCAATGCATGGCATAAACCCCTTACAGGAAGAAACAGGAAACAGCATTTTTAAGCCTCTTTTATGCACTGCTCGAAGATTTTGAGGCCCCCAGAAGTACATGTGCACCTGTATAAATCTACCACTTCTGTCTGTGGTCTAGAGAGATTCTCATATGCCTAGTCCTCTCTGCTCCTAGAGCTGGGAGTTTTAGAGTGCAATCCTTCCAGTAGAAGCTGCAAAAGTTGAGGCATTCTACATGTGGACAAACTCTCTTCAAGAAGGAGTAATAGACCTGGAGTTATCACTGGGGTGAGCCAGGGGAAAAGGCTTGGGAAGTGCTGATCTGCTTCTGAGGCTACCAGCAAGCTATTTGCCTCTTCAACTCCCCAGTGCAAGTTAATTAACACAAGTTAATTAGAAGCCCAGACACCAAGTAGCCCGTAGAAGAGTGTCATAAACCCCTCCCAGAGAAAAACAAGAAGCTGCATTTTTTAAGCCCTTCTCTGCACTGCCTCCAGAGAGTGAGACCCCTGGAAGTTCTTGTTCTGTAGCGTAAAACCACTGCTTTCCTGTAGGTCAAAAAGACTTACGTATTCCTAATCCCCTCCACTTCCAGAGTTGATTAATTGAGCCGAAGCATGGGGAATTTCAGAGATAAAGTACTATATGTGAGACCCAAACCCTCCTCTCTACAGGGAGAAGTTGTGTATTAGGGATTCCTTTCCTAGTTGTATGGCAGTGTCCAAGGTGAAGTTCATGCTTGAGTGCGCCTCAGCTTTTCCCACTCATTTGATGCAGATGTTTTTTCTCAGTTGCCCAGTGGGTAGGAGTCTTTCAATTGGTTTCTGACTTTTTTCAGAGAGAATCAATCAGTGAATAGTTTGTTCAGTTTGTTTCTTTGTGGGTGAAGGGAGAGTCATGAGTCTCCTATTTCAACATGTTGCTGATATCATCTAAGGGTAAGCCTTTAGACTTGGCAACAATAACTTCTGGATAGGAGACTTCCCTTGAATCTTTCACAGCATGAACATTCTAACTATTTTTATGCTAACATGCATTTCACAGTGGAAGAAATCACAATCACCAAATGCAACCTTACATTTCAAATAATCCTGTAGTTCATGAATTAGGCATCCTGAGTTTGGAATAATGCAGACTGTTAACAGAAGTAGGGGAGAGACAAACATTGCTGGTGACGACATTGGCATAGGACCACCTGTGAGCATCAAATGCAGCCAAAGTACAGAAACAAGGTAGGGGCAGATCAGTGTCATGTTGCATACATGAGATGGCAGTATCCTTCTAGAGTCTTCCCATTTACATTCACTTCGAAAAGCAACACGGCCTAGGAGATATAAAGAGAACAAACAATGCAAAAGCAGTGGCAACCATAAGACTATGTGTTTGCTCTCAAACACAACAGGCCTCATCTCTGATTCTTTTCAGGCTAGAACTTGACATTTCGGAAATCCAGATTTTGGAAGAATTTCCCTTTGCTTCTTCCTCTGCCTCCAAGACATTCATGTTCTTCTAAGGGTCCTCACTACTTTACTTTACACAATATGAGAGCACATAGATGTTTTCATAGAAGAGTGAGCACACAGTCATAACCAAATGGGCACTCCTTTCAGCTTTGAGCTCCCTGGGGCACTATGAGTTGTCCAGAGAGCTCTCTGAAACACAAGTCAGGGCACCAGTGATTAGAAGAAAGCAGAACAACTGCTTCCAGTAAAATTCATAGTCTATGATGCTCATGCCAGTGACATGGGATAGGTCAACCTGACACCCATGGCATGTCCACATGGTACAGTGCACTGAACTTGAATGGGGGAGGTTATTCTCTATACGGTCCCTGACAGGTAAATTTGCCTCTCTTAATAGTGTCTCCTAGCAGTGTTTGGAGATGGCCTGAGATGACACTTGCTAAGGGAGGCTATTTGAGGAAGCACCAAATAAGATCTCTTGGAGACCATGCCCTTATAGCCCACCTACCTCTGATGATGTCTATGTTGGTGGTTGATGATGATCTCTTTTCTAAGACTCCCTTGTCCAAGAAAAGCTCTTGAGAAAGGTGAAGACAAACCTGAGATACACAGAGCCTGGTGATGCCTCAGAGGTGGCTCGCAGCCTCTGGTCTGATGCGGGAAGTTTTCTTCTCTGATGTCTCTTTCATTGAACGGCCCAGCAAGAAGCACTAGATTGGAGCATAACACTGCACACCTGCCTCTGGGCATGGCCTGTCCTCCTGAAACCTCTTCACATTTGACTCCGTGTTCCAATTAGCCACATGTGACCCAACCCTGGATCTAGCCCCAGGATCATTTCAGAGGAGAAACGATTGCAGAGTAAGGGAGAGTCTGTACCACAGTGGTTAATTTCCACTAACTCACAGTAGGATGACAGGCAAGATCTACTGCCACTCTGTGTCAATTACTCCTTAGCAACAGCAGCATGAACCACCTGTTCCCCACCTTTTGGTGTTCCTCTTGATCAAAAGAAAAGAGAATGAGCCCCTAAGGAAGAGGGCTTGGGAAAGATATGGACTATCCAGTTAATGGAAAGTGCTGGAGTGTTCGATCCTGAGACTCAAATTGGGTCCCATTAGAGGAGTAGCCATGTTGGTGGGTGCAGGATAGGAGGAAGTTTGGGGTTGGTGCAGGCACTCACTCTCACTAGGATGCCTCTGGTCTCAGGTAATGGAGAGAACTGAGCAACAAGTGAGCCCAGAGGAAACATTCTCTTCAGGCCACATCATATCCTCTCACTCTCTTATGGCCTTAGGCATGTCGCTGGCCTTCCTGGGACTCATTATCTTCATTGTAAAGAGAGAGCAATCTGAAGCTCAGAAAGAGATTGGGGAGCATGAGATGGGGGTGCACCAAGGCTAAGGAGACCAAAGCAGTGCTTGGAGGCCTCCCACTCTTCATCTCGGGTTCTAACTGCCACCCATCTCATGCTTAATGGGTCCTTCTGACTTCAGGGTGAGAAATGTTCTTAGCATCGGGAGATGCTGCACATGAGCAGTTCCTCCCCCTGGGAGTACTGGTTCAGTGAGCAAAACAGCAAGGGGCTGGGCCTCCTGAGGGCTGGCAGGGATACATGGGCCAAAGAGGAAGAGGGAGGGTAGAGAAGCATAACCAGGGAGAGAAATCGAACACCAGGACACAAGACGAGTGGGGCACCTATGGGGGCTACTGTGGGCTCTCAATGATCACCTGTAGTGGCAGCAAAAGAGGCAGGATCCCTGGGCATTTGTTCTGGTTTATTTGACAGGGACAGGGAGTTCAGACAGCAGGGAGGGCGGCATTTCTGTTGACGTTCTTGTGCTGATGATTTGATGTCCTTGCGCTTCGGATGTGGGCACAGTCTCGGATGGAAGGGTTCAGGGAGCAGGATACACATCCCAGCCCACACTCCCACTCACAGGATGCTCATGCAAACGTTCCCACAGAAGGCTGAACAGCATATGTTATTTGCTTCACACTTTTGGAAATATGAACAGTGGTGGATGCATAGATCTATGCTGGGTCGCTTCTCACAGACCTTGATTCCTGAAACGGTGCAGAAGCAGGGTCAATGAAACCATGCACCTACAGAGCACCCTTCTTAAGCTTTAAGTTTCTCCATGGCCCCAGAACCAAGGCCCCCCTGACCACCATGACTCTCCTGGATTCTTCAGGGAACTTCTTTTCAGCCCATCACCAATCCTAGTGATTGGCAGTATCTTAAATCCTATCTCCCTGCCCTGCATCTCACCCCAGTAGACCTCAATGCCTGGGTTTCCTGGACTCTCACCATACACCTGCATTCAGAACTCTGTCTTCCCATTAATCATAGTGAAGTCACTCCCATAGGATTCACCTTAGTGAAGTTGCCCCCATAGAATCTACAGTTTGACCCTGAGAGCTCAAAGAAGCCTGAGACATTTTCAAGCCCTCCCCTATTCTCCAGAATTTGCAGAGCCCAGAAAAGAAGATGAACTTGCCTTTCATCTCTCCCTCTCCTCTCCTCACTGTCACTGTCCCTAGTATCCCTTCCCACCACCACTCTCCTAGCTCCTTTGATGATATACTTAACTTTGCCCTGTATATCCCAACTTTTCATTGCTCTATGTCCTTTTTACCCTACACTTATACCCATTTCTACACCTACACCTACCCTCATAACCACTTCTAGATGTTTACTCCTCACAAATGTGCATAAATCAAAGAATAATTGTCTTGCTTTCCCATTGGATTCTCAGTCCTGGTGCACCTTTCACTATGGGATGTACCATTTGTCTCTAAGTATTGGGAGCAAACAACAAAAGATGTAGGTTCCCCCTTCATTCCCACTACTAATCCCAAGGCCAGGTAAAGGGGTTGGAGGGCCATGGTTTGGGACAGTCCAGAGTCTGCACAGCATTGTGGCCAGAGCTGGATATGCAGAAAGGTTCCAACTCCTAGGTCCTACTCAGACTGGATATATCTCCTCCGTTCCCCCTACCCAATTCCCCCTCACCCATCCAGCAGCCCATCACCTACTCTGCACCCTCATCTTGTCATAGTATCCTCCCTGAGCCTGAAGCAGCAGCACACAGAGAACCAGGACAGGCAGCAGAGTCTGGGGTGCCATGACTCTGACCAGAATGTGAGCCCTAAGTCTGGCCAGGCAGTCACAGACTTCCCTGCAGAGCTGCCTGTGGAGAGGGAAGGAAAGAAAGAAGGAATGATCTTCAGCTCCTCGCTGCCTCCACTGGCCAAGTCAGGGCAGAACAAGAGTCCTTGCTTCCTGCCTTTGCCTTCTCCTAGCCCTGTCCTTCTCCATACAGGATAGGGCTTCTGCAGGAATGATGCCTCTTCTCACATAACCAGTCCTGTGTTCTTGCTAACAGAGTTTTTCTTTTCTGAAAGGTACTACTTATTTCTGCTTTCTAGTTACAAAATGCTTTACAGAAAAAAAGAAAAGAAAAAAATGTCATTTTTTTAAAGGTGCTTACA
Organism: Colobus angolensis palliatus; assembly: GCF_000951035.1. Classification (NCBI taxonomy): domain Eukaryota; kingdom Metazoa; phylum Chordata; class Mammalia; order Primates; family Cercopithecidae; genus Colobus; species Colobus angolensis. The sequence goes on along the minus strand of NW_012121820.1, from coordinate 7,961,037 downwards.
ATTAACCCATATTTTATTACATTCTCTTTTAGTTCTTCTGTAAACCATCTTTTATTTTCTCATTTTTGGATCATCTATTTTTTGTTACCTACCTTCTGCCACCTTTATTTAGTCATGCAAATATTTACAATGTCATTATTTCTCAAAAAGAAACGACATAAGTTTTTTTTTTGGGGGGGTGAGGGTAGATACAGATAGACACTCCAATTTCCATAGTTGTGAAGGCAGAAATCATATCATGAGCCCCTTTAAGAGGTGACTATTTGCATATAATGGATGTGTTCATTATAAATTCCTTTTTTTTCTTTTAGACAGAGTCTCACTCCACACCAGGCTGGAGTGTAGTGGTGTGATCTTGGCTCACTGCAACCTCCACCTTCCAAGTTCAAGCAATTCACACCTCAGCTTCCTGAGTAGCTGGGATTACAGGCACGTGCCATCACACCCAGATAATTTTTGTATTTTTAGTAGAGATGGGTTTCCGCCATGTTGGTCAGGCTCATCTCGAACTCCTGATCTCAATTGATCTGCCCATCTCAACCTCCCAAAGTGTTGGGATTACAGGCGTGAGCCACCACACTCGACCTAATTATAAATTATTCTTAACAATTCATTACACAAAACCCTATATGATTGAGCTATATTTTTAATATTATTTTAAGTTCTGGGGTAAATGTGCAGGATGTGCAGGTTTGTTGCATGTGCCATAGGGGTTTACTACACCTATCAACCCATCACCTAGGTATCAAGCCCAGCATGCATTAGCTATTTATCCTGATGCTCTCCCTCCCTTGACAGGCCCCAAGGTGTGTTGTTTCCCTCCCTGTGTCCATGTGTTCTCATTGTTCAGCTCCCACTTATAAGTGAGAACATGGAGTGTTTGGTTTTCTGTTCCTTCATTAGTTTGCTGAGGATAATGGCTTCCAGTTCCAGCCATGTCTCTGCAAAGAACATGATCTCATTCCTTTTTATGGCCACATAGTATTCCATGGTGTATATTTACCACATTTTCTTTATCCAGTCTATCATTGATGGGCATTTGGGTTAATTTCATGTCTTTGCTATTGTGAATAGTGCTGCAATGAACATACGCAAGTACGTGTCTTTATAATAGAATGATTTTATTCCTTTGGGTATATACCCAGTAATGGGGTTGCTGGGTCAAATGGTGTTTCTGGTTCTAAATCTCTGAGGAATCATCACATTGTCTTCCACAATGGTTGAACTAATTTACATTCCTACCAACAGCATGAAAGCATTCCTATTTCTCTACAACATCACCAGCATCTGTAGTTTCTTGACTTTTTAATAACCTCCATTGTGACTGGCATGAGATGGTATCTCATCATGGTTTTGATTTGCATTACTCTGATGTTGAGCTTTTCTTCATGTTTATTGGCTGCATATATGTCTTCTTTTGAGATGTGTCTGTTCGTGTCCTTTGCCCACTTTTTAATGGGATTGTTTGTTTTTTCTTATAAATTTAAGTTCCTTGTAGACTCTGGATACTCGACCTTTGTCAGGTGGATAGATTGCAAACATTTTCTCCCATTTTGTAGGTTGTCTGTTCACTCTGATGATAGTTTATTTTGCTGTACAGAAGCTCTTTAGTTTAATTAGATCCCATTTGCCAATTTTTGCTTTTGTTGCAATTGCTTTTGGTGATTTTGTCATGAAATCTTTGCCCATGCCTATGTCCTGAATGGTATTGCCCAGATTTTCTTCTAGAGTTTTTATAGTTTGGGGTTTTATATTTAAGCCTTTAATGCATCTTGAGTTAATTTTTGTATAAGGCATAAGGAAGAGACCCAGTTTCGATTTTCTGTATATGGCAAATAGTAGCAAAAAGAGCTGTGATTATTATATTAGAGTCAAACAAAATACACATTGTGTCAAATGTTGTTAAAAGAACCAAAATCATGATTATATATTGATAAAAGGGTCAATTCATCAAAAAGATATAAAAATTATAAACATATACACACCAAGCAATAAAGCTTCAAAATATACGAAGCAAACACTGACAGGATTGAAGGGAGACATAGCACTACAGTAATAGTTGGAGAGTTCAATATCCCATCATGACATAATAAGAAATATATTTGATCTTTGTTCCCAGTTCCTGGCACAAGGTTCCTAAAACTCTTGGAATTTCCTGAGTGATAGGTGTGTCTTTTGTTATTCATAAGGAGCCCCTTTTGATTCCACCTGAGTTTCTGCTAATGAGGTTACTTGGAGTGGGGCCCCTAGGTAGCCTCAGGTTGGAACTGGTCACCAGAAAGGTCAAGTGATTAGAGGGTTGGAACTTTTAGACCCACCCACTCTCCTCCAGGAAGTTAAATAAGGAAGGAGTTGAAGCTCTATAAAAACTCTTAAACAATAAGATTTGATACGCTTCTGAATTGGTGAACACATCCATGTGCCAGAAGGGTGGCACACCCAACTCACAAGGACAGAAATTCCTGTGCTTGGAACCCTTCTGAAGCTCACCCTACTTACTTCATCTGGCTATTCATTTGTATCCTTTATAATAAACTGATAAACTTTAAGTAAAGTGTTTCCTGAGTTCTGTGAGCTGTTCCAGCAAATTATCAAACTTTCAGATGGGATTGTGGGAGCCCCTGATTTATAGCCAGTAGATCAAAAGTGCAGGAGGCCCAAGACCTGCGACTGGCACCTGAAGTTGGGAGTAGTCTTGTGAAATCAAGCCTATAAGCCGTGGGGTCTGCACTAACTTCAAGTAGTTAGTGTCAGAATTAAATTAAATTTTGGAACACTCAGTTGGTGTCCAGAGATAGGAGAACTGGTTGTTGGTGTTGGAAAGCATTCCAGGCCCTTTTTCAATAATGAATAGAATATGTAGACAGAAAAATCAATAAGGAAATAGGGTACTAAACAACACTATAAACCTAAGACAGACCTAAGACAAGAAGGGAATGCATATTCTTCTCAAGCACATATGGAACATTCTCCAGGATAAACTACATGTTAGGCCACAAAACAAGCCTAAATAAATTTTAAAAGATTGAAATTATACAGGCCAGGCGCGGTGGCTCACGCCTGTAATCCCAGCACCTTGGGAGGCTGAAGCGGGTGGATCACAAGGTCAAGAGATCAAGACCATCCTGGCCAACACGGTAAAATCCCGTCTCTACTAAAAATACAAAAATTAGCCTGGTGTGGTGGCAGACGCCTGTAATCCCAGCTGCTGAGGAGGCTGAGGCAGGAGAATCGTTTGGAGGCAGGAGAATCACTTGAACTCAGGAGGCAGAGGTTGCAGTGAGCTGAGATCGCACCACTGCACTCCAGCCTGGTGACAGAGCAGGACTCCGTCTCAAAAAAAAAAAAAAAAAAAGATTGAAATTATACAAACTATCTTCTCCAGCCACAATGGAACAAAGCTGAAATCAATAAGAGAAGGAAAACTGGAAAATTCTCAAAAATGTGAAATTAATACACTCTTAAACAATCAATGAGTCAAAGAATAAATCACAACGGAAATTAGAAAACACTTTGAGCCAGGCATGTTGACTCACGCCTGTAATCCCAGCGCTTTGAGAGGCTGAGGTGGGTGGACCACTTGAGCCCAGGAATTCAAGACCAGCCTGGGCAACATAACAAGACCCTGTCTCTACAAAAAACTAACTGGGCATGGTGGTATGCACCTGTAGTCCCAACTACTTAGAAAAAAACTTTCGAATGAATGAAAGCAAAAACACAAAACACAACATATGAAAAATTATGAGATGCAGTAAAAGTCGTTCTCAGGGTAGAAAATCTATAACTGTGAATACTTACATTAAAAAAGAAAGATCTCGGTCAGGCACAGTGGCTCACGCCTGTAATCCCAGCACTTTGGGAGGCTGAGGCAGATGGGTCATGAGGTCAGGAGATCGAGACCATCCTGGCTAACATGGTGAAACCCCATCTCTACTAAAAATACAAAAAATTAGCTGGGCATGGTGGTACGAGCCTTGTAGTCCCAGCTACTCAGGAGTCTGAGGCAGGAGAATCGCTTGAACCCAGGAGGCAGAGGTTGCAGCGAGCCAAGATCACGCCACTGCACTCCAGCCTAAGCGACAGAGTGAGATTCTGTCTCAAAAAAAAAAAAAATCTCAAATCAACAACCTAACTTTACATCATATGAAACTAGAAAGAGAAGAACAAACTACACCCAAAGCTAGCAGAAGGAAGGAAATAATAAACATTTGAAAACAGACAAATGAAATAGGAAATACAAAACCAATAAAAAGAATCAACAAGACCAAAACTTGGTTTTTTAAAAAGAGCAATAAAATTGAAAATCTTTAGCTAGATTGACTAAGAAGAAAAGAGAAAAGACACAAATAACTAATATCAGAAATTAGAGTGGGACATCACCACCAACATTACAGAACTAAAAACAAAATTATAAGAGAAAACTATAACAATTTTACACCAACAAATTAGATAACCTGGAGGAAATGGACAAATTCCTAGAAACTCACAAATCACCAAAACTGACTTGAGAAGGAATAGAAAATATTAACAGACCTATAACAAATAAAGAGATAGAATCAATAATTTTTGAAAAACACACACAACTCTCTTCAACAAAGGAATGCCTAGGGCTAGATGACTTCACTGATAAAATCTATACTAAACTTTTTTTGATCAACACCAATCCTTCTCAAAGTTTTCCAATCTTAATTGATACAGAAAAAGCATTTCACAAAATTCACCACCCTTCTATGATTAAAAAAAATTCAAAAAACTAGGAAATAAAGGACTTCCTTAACATGATTAAAGGCACCTATAAAAAACTATATACAATGATCATTATACTCAATTGTGAAAGATCAAAATCTTTCTCCCAAGATCAGAAATAAGACAATGATGCATCTTTCACCACCGCTAGTCAACACTGTAATGGAGTTCTAACCAAAGCAATTAAGTAATAAAAAGAAATAAAAGTCATCCAAATTGGGAAGAAAGTAAAACTATCTCAGCTGTTTTTGTAAACACCAGCAATGAGCAATCCAAAAAGGAAATTAAGGAAACAATTTGATTTATAACAGGCTATGAAAGGATAAAAAATACCTAGAAGTAAATTTAACCATAGAGGTAAAAGACTTGTATACCACAAAATACAGAACATTGCTGAAAGAAATTATAGAAGACCTCAAGAAATAGAAAGACATTCCATCTTTTTTTTTTTTGAGACAGGGTCTGGCTCTGTCACCCAGGCTGGAGTGCAGTGGCGTGACCTTGGCTCACTGCAACCTCCACCTCCCAGGTGCTGGGACTGTAGGCACACGCCACTACACCCAGCTAATTTTTGTATTTTCTGTAGAGACAGGGTTTTGCCATGTTGGCCAGGCTCATCTCGAACTCCTGAGCTCAAGCAAACCACCTGCCTTGGCCTCTCAAAGTGCTGGGATTACAGGTGTGAGCCACCACATCTAGCCATCCCATATTCTGTATTGGAAGACTTAAAATTATTAAGACA
>NW_012121820.1:7930530-7954520 GCF_000951035.1 Colobus angolensis palliatus | reverse complement strand
ACCCGGGAGGCGGAGCTTGCATGCAGTGAGCCGAAATCCGGCCACTGCACTCCAGCCTGGGCGACAGAGCGAGACTCCGTCTCAAAAAAAAAAAAATAGCAAACTGAACCAAACAATATAAAAATGATAATATTCAATGATCACCTTATATTACCATAGAAATGGCTTCATGTTTGAAAATCTGAATGTTCAATGCATTAACAGATTAAAGGAGATAAAAATGTTATCATCTTAATATTCATAGAAAAAAGCAATACATATAATCTGACACAAACTAATTTAAAATTTCTTGTTATATTAGGAATGAAAGAAAACTTTCTAAACCTGATAGAGGGTGCTTATGAGAAACTAAAGTGGAGACATTTCTAAAAGGGAAAACAAGAAGTTTTCATTTTAAATCAGATATCAGACAAAAATATACACTATCACCACTTACATATGATGATATACTCAGCGGCCTAGCCAGCACAGTGAGGCATTAAAAATGGCTTAAAGTTTGAAGAAGAAAACTATAACTGTTCTTATTTGCATACGATTCTCTATGGGAGAATTTAGCAAGCTAACTAGCTACAGATTGATTGAAAGAAGAAAAGATCCAAGGTTTAAAGAGAGGAAAGCAAGTTTGAAATAGTATTTGTAGAGAGTGGGAACTCTGGCTTACTGAAGAAACTTAGTAAGACTGCCAGACCCCTTTTGGTTTGGTGATGGCGCATCTATTGTGCTGTTTAGTAGCGCGGTGGAATTATTTTCCCCCAGCAACAATTACCTGCCTAGGTTCAAGTTTCGATGAAATTGATGGTTGGATTCACTCAGGGCTGCAGTTTTTGTAGGCAGATTCAAGCAAGAAGATTTAAATGACAGGTTCTGAATCCTACATTGATAGAAAGAAAAGTAATCACCTAGAGAGGAGGACTACAAAATAGGGAAGTGAAGAGTCAATGTTTGTTGGTTTCAGTGAGGTCAAATAACTGTTATGATGGAGATTTTTGAGCCAACTGGAAAGTTAACTTCTCTATATGAGCAGTAAACAAAAGGAATTAATTGAAAAGTTATGATACCATTTACAATTTCCTTTTAAAACTTCAAGCCTCAGACCAGGCACGGTGGCTCACACCTGTAATCCCAGCACTTTGAGAGGCTGAGGAAGGCGGATCACCTGAGATCAGGAGTCCAAGACTAGCCTGAATAACCACAGTGAAACCCTGTCTCTACTGAAAATACAAAAATTAGCCAGACGTGGTGGTACACACCTGTAATCCCAGCGACTCAGGAATTGCTTGAACCCAGGAGGAGGAGGCTGCAGTGAGCCGAGATCGCACCATTGTACTCCAGCCCGTGTGACAGAGCGAGACTCCACCTAAAAAAAAAAAAAAAAAAAAAAAAATTCAATCCTCTGTGAATAAATATAACAAAGACATGTACAATTTCCACAGGGAAAAATTATTTAAAATGTTAAGGGATATGAATAAGATCTAGATACAGATGAAAGAGATAGCAAGGTCAAGACTAGAGGGATAAAGGAGGATATGAAAACACTACATGACCCTGGAGTGGGTGTGATTGGGAGGTGCTTGGCTTTCTGCCCTGCCTGTTTTGATTGGAGTACACGGCAAAAGGCTAGTCACACTGGGCCTCCACTTTGCCCTCTTTCCTTCTCTTCTCCTCACAGCAGTGCCTGGTCAAACCCAGCAATCCTTGGCCAGAACTTACTCACCCGTCCCACTGGCACCATGAAGCCTGTGCTGCCTCTCCAGTTCCTGGTGGTGTTCTGCCTAGCACTGCAGCTGGTGCCTGGGAGTCCCAAGCAGCGTGTTCTGAGTAGGTGCTGGGTCTGGGCCCAAGGAGGGAAGTAACATTTGTGGACAGGAGAGGATCTGAGGGCTGACAGTCTGTCACACCTTTTGGAAAAATACAGTATCATGTTCAAGGGCCCAAGCTTTATTATTGGCAAGATCTAGGTTTGAATCCCTGCTCTGTTGCTGAGTGACCTTGGGCAAAGTATCTGGGTCTTAGGTTTTTATCCTTATAATGAATACAATTATATGGGGATCGTTGGAGGAGAACAGATAATGCATGCAGACATAGCTCACTCTTACTAAACCATGGTAAATGCTCAGTACTATTAAATGCCGTAAATGTGATTAGCCTCATCGTCCAGCTTAGTCTTGCTGCCCATGGCTGCTTGGATTCACTTTTCAAGCATTAAAACAGAGAGACAACAAAGTTGGTAGAACTCAAGCTGGAATCTACATAACCTTGGCCTTGGAGGATGTTTTGGGAAGGAAGGAAAGGAAGTTTTGCATTTTATTCCACATTTACAAACTCCAGAGGTACTACACAATCACCGGTAATTAGCATCAATGGGAAAGTGTAGAGTCCATCTCAGTAGCCACCACTGCCCAGCTCAACTCAAAAGAGCTCTGGCTATAGTAATGTTGACCTTAACCAATACCAAGTGGGAAAAGAACTGTTATTCATCATACATCCACTCTTCTATGGGGAAAACATCTTCAGAATACTGGTGGCTCAGAAGAGGGATATGTGTGGTAGCTCATGTGTCTGGGGAGGCTAGATCCTGCTTTAGAAGTTTCAGAAAAGTCATGCAGGTTTGTAGGACTAAGAGGGACTAAGCAAGCTACAAGAAAATAGGAGTGCCCAGGGTAGAGTTAAATGAAGAGTCAGAATTTGGGGAAAGGCACAAAGAGGCTTTCTAAAAGACTGGTAAGTGCTGTGAGTGAAGATGGGACCAGATACCCAGAAGAGGGGTCAAGACTTGAAAAGGGTGACCTCTCTGAGATCTCTGGATCATGGTGTCTATCCCTAAACTGCTCTTTTGAGCCCCAAGCTCTTCAAAGTGTGGACTAGTTCCAATTTCTTGCAGTGCCCCAGTGAGATACAGAATAGCTGAGAGGCCAGGGGTGAGTACTAGTTATTGGTCTCTGTTAAATTGTCTCAACAGCTTGGACCTCAGCTTCTTTTACCCCAATTCTGGTGCCATTTGCTTCTACAGTTATAGTTATGACCTCTTTCTTCATTCATTCCTTTCAAATCATCATAATATCCTATAGATTTCCTTCTAATTGCAAATATTTGCAGAGCAATAGACCCACAGATGGGCAATAGAATGCCCCACTTTTGACTTTTGCCCCCAAAGAAAGGGAGAGTCACAAGGTACAAAAATTAGGACCTGGAAGGGCTTGGGGAAAGAAGTTAATGGGGCCCATCCTTAGAGCTCAGGAATAGAAAGGAGACTGTGGGTTGTGGCCTTAGGGAAGAATCTCCCAGGGCAGGTAGGTCTTAGCTTTGAACTGAAATACTTGGGGGTAAGGGAGGAAATAGGAAGTCAACATAAACATGCTTAGTCTTCTCTAACAGTAGAAAGTGGGGCATCCTAGTGCTCTGGCCTCCTGACTGAGAGACACAAAAGAAGAAAAAGAAGCTGAATCTTTGAACCCCATTCTGAAATCCCCACCCTTCTTACCATGAAAGAAGTCACTCCCAGAACTTACTTGTGAATTGGGTCCCAACTCTCTGATCCAGTACCTTCAGTTTACTGCTTGGTCTTCATCCTTTACCAAAACTTACCTTTCACTCATTATTCCTATACACAAATAACCCACGTTAGGTTAACCCCAGGGTAAACTATGTTGTTAACAAGAAGCTCTACAACTTGCTCAAGAACACACAATGAGTGAGTGCAGAACGAACGTACAAACCTCTTTCTTATTCACCACATACACCATTAATACCCTTGATATCGACCCAACCATAGTCAGTGGGGACTTGGCATCTGAACTACAAGGACGGTGAATGACCAACGGGTGCAGAGTTCTACCGAACTCCATTCTTGATCAAAAAATATCCATGCCCTGCTTCCCTGCTCAGAATTCAGACGAAGGCAGCAGCTGAGGACAAAACCTGATGCCACCGCCCTGGAACCACGCAAGGCAGATGAGGGTGGCAGGTTTCCTGGCAGTTCCCTGGGCTTTCTGAGTTCTGAACATTACTCCAGCCTGTTGGTGAGGCCCTTCTCTTACTTGTTCTGTGTTTCAGAGGATATCTTGGAACCTCCACCCTGCATATCGGTACCTGAAAACTGTACTCAACTGTGTACAATGCAGGAGGATTGCCAGAAAGGATTTCAGTGCTGTTCATCCTTCTGTGGGATAGTCTGCTCATCAGATACACTTCAAAAGCGCAAGAGGTAAGAGATATCTCATATCCAGGCCTGATCCTAGAGCTGCTTGTGGGAGCCCAGCAGAAGAGTCTCTTACCAGCAACTGTGCTGGATCTCTCCTTTCTTTTTTCTTGGTGGCCATGTTGCCAACATGCCCCTTCTCTTGACCAAGGGCAATTTCCATAAAAGTCCTGATTAGAAAAGCCCTCCTCCCCTCCCAATCACCACATCCCATCACCAAATCCGTGAATCTCTGTCTCTGCCTCTCTGAACTCACCCACAAATCCCTTTATCCACAGACCTTCCCCCGACCCAGAATCCACCTTTATACCAGGGACACTCTACCTGCAGGTGTAACCGAAATCCCAAAGCAAAATTTGTCCTACAATTTTGCTTGCCCTCCTTTCACAAGACACCATCCTTTGGCCACCAGTGTTCTTGGGCTCTGGAGATCCAGCCCAAAGGAAGTTTTGGTTAATTGTCCAGACATTAACACTAGCTGCAAGTCTGCTAAATGGAGTGTGCTCCCAGGGCACAGAAAGAACGTAGGGTGCTGATGAGACATATGGTTTCTAATCCCATCTTGCAACTATGTCTTTCTATGACCTTGAGTAAGACAATTCCCTCTTTCTTACTTTCTTTTTCTCATGAGTAAAATAAGGACTCTTGATTTTTCCTGCTTTGCAAGGCCCAAATGAAATTTCAAAAGACCCACAGTGAAAGACTCAATCAATGAGCCTCTTGAGGGAAGCCTGGCAGTCTTATTCCCTGCTGTATTCCCTACCATGAGCAGAATACCCAGCATATGAGATAATGTGCAGAGTGATTAAGCATGGGCTCAAAGCCAAACACCTGTGCTCAAATCCTGGCTCTACCACTTCTTAGATAAGTGACCTTAGACAAGCTAATTAACCTCTCTCTGGGCATCAACTTCCTCATCTTTAAGACTGGAATAATAATAGTGAGGTTAAAATAGACAATCCATGTAAGCTTTAAAACATTACTTGCCAACATAATTGCTGTGAATGCTGGCGATTAGGCAACCACTCCTTTTTGAAGAGACTAGCCCTTGCAATTAAATTCCACATCTTTCAATGTTCTACGTTGGAATGCAGAAGTATAAATATAACTCTTTGGTATCATTGAGTTTTTTGAGGTTCTGCATTCCCTGTAGCAAGAGAACTGAGATTCATGGTTTAATATTAATGGTGGAAGTAATTGAAAGAAAAAAATATATCTCTAAAAATAAAACTTCACCAGTTAATATTTGAAAATATTTTTCTTCTACAGATACAAACACAAGGGCTCAGAAGTCGTCATGCCTACTAACTGAGGCATATTTCCTAGCGCATTTTGTAAGTACAGGGATTTGGTCTGGCCTTCTTCGTTTGAGATTCCCAGGGATGCTCACTTTCTTCCTGTACCCTCACCAGGGGCACCACATTCCCACAAGGTCAGAATGGCCTCTCATTACCTGATTGCCTCCTCCTCCATCATCCCCCTCCAAGGGCTATCTTTGCACTCCCTGAAGGGGGCAGGGTGCAGTCCAGCATGAATTCTGCAACATGGAGCAACATAAGGAACCAAGTTATGACCCAGGGGGAACCCAGGGCACTCAGATCTGAGGCTTTGTCACGGAACAAGCTCTTCCAGCCTCCGGGTTAACAGCACCCTGGGCAGGGACTCAAGCTGAGCCCTTCACGCTCTGAGACTTTGGTCTGCTCACTGTTCCTCTCTGAGACAGTCACCTCCCTCATTGAAAGATGAAGAAAACATCCATGCCTTGGGGTATTGGGAGGACAACATAAGGTCATGTAGATGGAAGAACTTGGTCTCTGCAAAGGTAGAAACTGCCAGCAACTCACTTACAAGGTCACTCATTCTGGGTTCCAGTTTTTTCTCTGAAAAAAGAGGGAGTGGGTCGGACGCGGTGGCTCACACCTGTAATCCCAGCACTTTGGGAGGCTGAGGTGGGCGGATCACGAAGTCAGGAGGTCGAGACCAGCCTGACCAACATGGTGAAACCCCGTCTCTACTGAAAATACAAAAATTAGTCGGGCATGATGGCGCACACCTGGAATCCCAGCTACTCAGGAGGCTGAGGCAGGAGAATTGCTTGAACCCGGGAGGCGGAGGTTGCAGTGAGCCAAGAGCGCACCATTGCACTCCAGCCTGGGCAATAGAGTGAGACTCCATCTCAAAAAAAAAAGAGGGAGTGGGAATCATCTTTATTATTTTACTGATGCTTCAAGAATGGTGAACAAAATGGAGTCCTGTGGAATTCCACCACCAAAAAAATGATAGTATTCATAAGTTGGTGGATTTTGTTTCAGAGTATTTGAAAGAAAAAATTAGAAGTTTAGGGTCTTCTAATGGGCCTTCTGATGTCTCCAGATGTTCCAAATTAGAATGGTGGTCTTTCATCTTAGTCCTTTAATTAACCCTGTACAAAGGAACGTGATAAATAGTAGCAGGTGGAGGCCAGTGGAGCAGTTTAGGCGCATGAGCACTTGCCCAGGCTCTGGTGAGACCACCATGCTGCTGATGAGCTCCTACTCATGCTTCAGGGTTCCTATTAAATTAAACACTCCATAGAAACTTCACCGGTTCACTCCAGACAGAATTAGTCCCTCTCTTTGTCTTTTGCAGTGCCCTATCTTTGTCCTACCATAACCTTATCAGACCTTCTTATAATTGTTCAAGTTAGCATTTTCTTTGTTTAGAGTATGAGTCCTATAAAAGCAGAAACTGTGTCTGACTTCTTTGCCATGGAACCCTGGCACCTAGCGCCATGCCTTGCACATAGTAAGGATACAATTCAGACTTTTCAAATAGGGATGAGAAGAGGCTGACAAAAAGTAGATCAATTCTAACATTTGATGAGTTTTTCCTACATAGAAAATCTTCACTGAACAGTCCAAAGTCCCTCAAATATCAGCTGCCTACTATTTTCTTAAAACTATATTTACTTATGAAAACTTACAATATGCTAAAAAACAAAAAAAGAAAGCCCGATGGTATCCATTCACATGGGGTAATATCTCTGTATTATGGTTAAGGGTCCTAGCTACTCTGGGACACAGTCCAGCTCTGTCCTGCTGACCTGGTGATGCTGGGCATCTCCTAAGTCCTCGGAACCCCAATGTGTCCATCTGTAAAATGCAGATGGAAAATATCTAACCCTTAGCTGTGTCATCAAGACAAAATAAAAGGACACATGCAAAGCACATATAAGATTGCTGGCAGAGAGTATAAGAAGAATGTATTATTATCCACATCTTGTCAATCCTTCCTTGATCCAAAATTCCTGTTTTATAAAGGGATAACAGTGTACTTTCTACCTTAAACTCCAGTTGTTTGGTTGGTTGCTTTTTAATTTCTCTGAGTCAGTGATCAGTGAACATTGCACTTGTTTTAAGTTAATGCAGTATTCACTGATCTTCAAAACATCTTCTTAAGAGAGAACAAGGTAAAAAGTACTGCATCGAGATAATGTGATTAAATCTCATGATGAAAGATAGGCTAATTTAACAGAGATCTGAATTCCTCTACTAAATTTCCAGTGAGTGACTATGGAAGACTTTGCTTCCCTCTGCAAATCCCCTATGAATGTTACCAACCTGGAAATGTGTGGTCACCTAGTCCCACAATTCTACTTTTCTTCCAATTGCAGCCCCTCTAAATGAACTTTTCCCAAGATAAATTTATCATGTCCATATCTTGCTCTTCTCTTCAATGACACCATTCTAATCTGACTCACTCCCTAGTGACCCCTGGTCCAGGGCAGGAAATACTGTTCAGAAAAATCTATAGACTCGTTTACTACCAGAAACTGACCATATGTGGTTCAAATTGACCTGAGCGAGGAAAGTCTCTTACATACAGGTTGGCTATCACTGTTTCAATAATCTGAGTTTGATCTATCCAATACTGTAGGCACTGGTCACAAGAGGCTATTTAAATGTTAATTCATATGAATTACAATAAAATAAAATATCCAATCAGTTCCTTAGCCTTACTTTCCATTTCAAGTGTTGAACAACCACATGTGGTTAGTAGCTACCATATTGCACATTATAAACATAGAACACAGAAAGTTCTAATGGAAAGCATTGCTTTAAGCTACACAAAGCTGATGGCTAAAAAATGATGGCTAATTAAAGGTCATCATGACAGAGGGCACCCTCTATGACAGCCTCATGTTAGACTCCAGGAAAAGTTTTTGGGGGCTATTTATTTAAGGAGTTCCAAAGCATAACCTGACAAGAGGCAATTCAATGACAGTAATTCTCTAGAGACCCAACATGATGTCACCGTGGATGTGTAAAGAATCCAGAAGAACAAGTGGACTAATTATGTTTCCTTCCCCACAGGCCTCTACAAAGTTTTTTCTTGGTCCACCTTTAGGAAGGTATTGAGAAGCAAGAAATTGGAGGCCCAATATCTAACTTGCAAATCATTTTTTAGCTTGGCAATAAAGGCTAATCTACCATAAAACTCTTGAAGCTTAAACTTTAGGTCAACACTTGCAAGAGCCCCTTCCAAAGCTCAGCACACTTTCCTCCTGGGATGAGGAGAGGAAGCAGGAACCCCACTTTGGCATAGAGATAAGCAGCACTGTTCTGGTCCAGGAATGCTGTCTGTGCCCTGGTGGTGGTCTTAAGGACCTACCACATCAACATCTGGACAACCCTCACTGATTACCTGCCCTTGGTTGCACTCATCAGGCTAATTGATCCCAAATTTAACCTCAGGGAGAAATATCAACCAGACACTGCACAGCAACCTCCTTGGGGCCAGCCTTCAAGGCTTCATGGCCATATCATGAACCCAGGACAGACACAGTGGGGGTGGTGAGGACCTGATAAAGATGGATCAGTGACTAAGAGGCTGCAATAAGGTGCCATGAAATCAAAATCAAAGGGCTAGAACTCTCCAAGGTCTTGCCCCAGGCATGTAGCACCACCTGAGCCAGAAACTGCAGAGGACATGACAGATGTGGCATTACTGATAAGTTATGGAAATGGAAATAATCTTTCCTAAACTACCAATCATAACTTTAAATTTTTGATCAATCATGCTAGAGCAAAGACTGAATTATCCTTCTGTTCTCTCTATAGAAATGATATAAAAAATTATAGTCATAAGAAGAAACAATCAAAAATAATTAGCCACAAAATATTAAAAAGGTATTATGAAGGTATTTAAAATAATAATAATAAAGTGTGTTATTTTTTTTCTGGGATTCATGATATTTAATGTGTTCATAAGCTTTTGTAAGTTTGTAACTTGTTGCAATTTCTTTTTCATTTCAAATAAATATTCACTTACATGCCTAATTTTGTGTTAGTAGTTCTGCATTATTTTTCTAAAACAAGATATCCATAATTATACAAGCATCAAGTTCCACAAAGCCTGGGCCTTTCTCTGCTTGGCTCCATTACTTCCACCTCTGTACCAGTGAGCCTTGTGTTCCTCATTAGGAAAACAGCATAAGCAATTGTTCTTCATTTTGACAAGACTATACAAAAAGATCAAATAATATAATATGCATAAAAATATGGTGTATGCACTGTGACAGAAATATGAATGGTTATGATTATTGTTAACATTTTGAGGACTTACTGCGAAGGGTGAGATATAAGGAATGGCATTAAGGAAGAAGAAAAATGGATTATTACCCCTTCATCAGTGAATATAATCTATACACCATGACTTTTCACTTAACCATAGTTGTGCTACTATGGCAAGTCATCTAAATTCTTCAAAACTTGAATTTTTCATGCTTAAAATAGAGATAACACCACTTACCTTACATAATTTGTGACACTAAGTTCTTGATTGTAGTCTGGTGGCTGGGAGGCTTAATTAAGTAACCAGTAACTCAGCAGTGTCAACTTGCTTTGAAGGTAATATGGCTGGACTGGAAAGTACCTGACACATAACCATACAGGACAGGCTGACCCTCCAGGATGAAATCTTGAAGGGATGCTTCAGCCAACCATGAGTTTATTTAGTTTATTAAGAACAAGTGACAGGCATGGGGAATGCTGGAAAAGATGCTCTAATAGGTAGGTCCAACTCTTCCCCAGGGGAGTGAATAAAGATGAAAAGCTAAGAGACAAGAATGTGGCCACAATGAAGCCAGAATAAAACTGGTCAAAAAATAACAATGCTTATGGATATCTTGCAAATTCTTGCTGGGAGTTCTCTTTTAAGTCCATCCCAGCAGAGATGGTGAAAGATCAGTAGTTCAGTAGGGGCTATACCAAGTCAATAAGGAGGCTTGGGAGACACAATGAAAGAAGAGTCACTTTTTCTTGCTATCACCTGGGAAGAAGATAAATATGAATAATATGAAGACTCTGGCCCTCTGGAGAGCACCCCTGTCACTCTGTCATTATCTCCTTTAACTGCTTAGTCAACAATGCAACATAATTTTAGGTTTGCTGGGAAAGGTGGGTTTGGCTGTGTTAGGAATGGAATTTACAATTTTGAAGGTGAAATCTTGTTTGTTCATGGGTTCTGCTTTCCAGGCTCAGAGCCAAGACTCATATACAAGTTTTGAGGACAAAACTTTGTTTAATTCGTCTCTATATACCCAACATTGAGAATAGTTACTGAAATATAGTAAGAGCTCAATAAGTAAGTACATTTTAATGAGGGCAGAAAGGATAAAATGCTAAAATATTGAGGCAGGAGAATTGCTTGAACCTCAGGCGGATGCAGTGAGCTGAAATCATGCTGCTTCACTCCAGCCTGGACAAAAGAGTAAAACTCTCTCTCAAAAAGAAAAAAAAAAGAAAGAAAGAAAAGAAAAGCACTTGAGAAAAATTCAACATTTTTTTCATAGTAAAAACTCTCAACAAATTAGGTATACAAGCCATGTATCTCCATATAATAAAGGACGTATATAACAAGCCCATAGCTAACATCATACTCAATAATGAAAAGCTAAAAGCTTTGCCTCTAAGATCAGGAATAAGATAAGGATGCCCATTCTCACCACTTCTATTCAACAAAATACTTGAAATCCTATCCAGAACAATTAGGCAAGAAAGAGAAATAAAAGGCATCCAAGTATGAAAGGAGAAGGAAACAGAGACAATAGGAAAATTGTCTCTATTTACAGATAGCATCTTATGTAAACAAAACTCTAAAGACTCAATAATAAAAATATCTGTTAGAACTAATAAACAAATTCAATAAAGGTGCAGGATCAAATAATCAATATACAAAAATTAGTTGAATTTCTCTACACTAACTGCAAACTATCCATAAAAGAAAACAAGAAAAATAATCCCATTTACAATAGCATCGAAAAGAATAAAATAGAAGTAAATATAACCAAAGAGATGAAGGATCTGTACACTAAAAACTACAGAATATTGATAAAAGAAATTATAGATGACACACAAAAAATGAAAAGATATCCCATGTTCATGTGTTGGAAAAATTAGTATTGTTAAAATGTTCATAATGCCCAAATTACTCTACAGATTCAATGCAATATCTATCAAAATTCCAATGATATTTTTCACAGAAATAGAAAAAACAATCCTAAAATTCATGTGAGCTATAAAAGACACTGAATAGCTAAAGAAATTCTAGCAAAAAGAACAAAGCTGGAAGCATCACACTTCCTGATTTTAAACTATATTGCAAAACTACAGTAATCCAAAAAGTATGGTACTAGCATAAAAACAGATACATATGGCAATGAAACAGAATAGAGAGCCCAGAATTAAACCCATGCATATATAGTCAACTAACTTCCAGCAAGGCACCAAGAATATACAACGGGGAAAGGATAACCTCTTCAGTAAATGATGTTGGGAAAATTCACACCATACACAAAAATCAATTCAAAATGGATGAAAGACTTAAACATAAGACCTGAAACTGTAAAACTCTTAGAAGAAAACAGGGACAAAGTTCCATTGGTCTGGACAATGATTTTTTTTATTTGAAACCAAAAGCACAAGAAACAAAAACACAAATAAACAAGGGAGACTACATTTTCTGCACAGCAAAGGAAACAATCAACAAAATGAGAATGCAACCTATGGAATGGAGAAAACCTTTGTAAAAAATGCATTTGATAACAGTTAATATGCAAAATATATAAGGAACCCCTACAACTCAATAACAAAAAAAAAACACAATTAAAAAATAGTAAAAGGCCCCGAATAGACATTTTTTCAAAGACATACAAATGGCCAACAAGTCTATGAAAAGATGTTCAACATAATTAATCATTAGGAAAATGCAAATCAAAACCATATGAGCTATCATATCACACTTGCCAGGTGCCTATTATCAAAAAGTCAAAAGATAAGTGTTGGCAAGGATGTGGAGAAAAGGAAACCCTTGCATACCGTTAGTGGGAATCCAAAATGGTGCAGCCACCATGGAAAACAGAGTGAATGTTCCTTTTAAAATTAAAAATAGAACTACCATATGATCCACTGATCCCACTTTTGAATATTTATTCAAAATTATTGAAATTAGGATCTCAAAGAGATATTAGCACTTAGCACTTCTATTTTCATTGCAGCACTAGTCACAACAGCCAAGATGTGAAAACAATCTTATTACATTGACAGATGAAGGCATTTTTTGAAATGTAGTATATGCATACATTGGAATACTATTCAGCCTTTAAAAAAGGAAATTCTGCAACATGTTACAACATAGATGAACCTTGAGGACATTATGCTAAGTGAAAAAAGCCAGTCACAGGAAGATAAATACTTCATGACTCCACTTATAAGAAGAATCTAAAACAGTAAAATTTATAGAATCAACAGTGAAACAGTGGTTGTCAGGGCCTGGGTGGAGGTGAAATGGGTAATTAGTAATTAACAGGCATAAAGTTTCAGTCAAGCAAAAGAAATAAGTTCTAGGGATCTAGTATACAACACAGTACCTTAGTCAACAAAAACATATTATACACTTAAAAATATGTTAAAACAGTAGACTTCATGTTAAGTGCTTTTACCACAATAAAATAAAATTTGAAAAAAGAAAGAATAGGGGCTGGGCGCAGTGGCTTACGCCTGTAATCCCAGTGCTTTGGGAGGCTGAGGCAGGCAGATCATGAGGTCAGGAGTTCAAGACCAACTTGGCCAATATAGTGAAACCCTGTCTCTACTAAAAATACAAAAATTAGCCAGGCATGGTGGCGCACTCCTATAATCCCAGCTACTCAGGAGGCTGAGGCAGGAGAATTGCTTGAACCCAGGGGGCAGAGGTTGCAGTGAGCCAAGATCATGCCACTGCACTCCAGCCTGGACAACAGAGCGAAACTCCATTTCAAAAAAAAGAAGAAGAAGAAGGAATAGGAAGCCATTAAACGAGTTTACTAAGTAGAAACAATCTCCTAAAACAGAAAATACCAAGTCCACACAATTTTCAGAAAAGTTCAATCAAATCTTCAAGGAATAAATCATTTCAATCTTATATGAAATCATCCAGAGACTAGAAATGACTATTCCTGAATTCAGTCTTTGAGGCCAATATAGTCTTAGTGCTCAAACCAAATAAGGAGAGCATGAGAAATGAAAATTACCAGCCAATCGAATTCACAAACGTAGATAGAAAAATCTTATACAGCATATTAGCAAACTAAATTCAGTAGTGTATAAAAAGATTATTTAGTATAAGCAACTTTATCCCAGAAATGCAAGAGTAAAAATGAGAAAAATCTATGAATACAATTCACTGTATAATAATTTAAAAGCCATGTGATAATCCCAACAGATGCAGAACATAGTTTTACAAAATTCAAGTTCTGACAGTTTACATTTTTAACACACTGGGAATATAAGGGAGTATCCTTAACAAGATAAAGTGTAGGCATTTTTTTTTTAATAAAACCTACAGTATACATCATTCTTACAGGTATGAAACTATTAGAAGCATTCCCTTAAAATCTACAAGAAAAAGACAGGGATGACCACTACACTGCTTCTATGCCACAATGTACTAAAGATTCTAGCTAGAGCAATGTTAAAAGATAGAAATTTAAAGCATTCATAATTGGAATAGAAGGCACAAAACCATCATTAGTCACAGATGATAACTGTCTATTTTTGTAGAAGGCAAAGAAATACAAATTATTTAGAAATAACAAGAGAACATAGGAAGGTGACTGGATATAAGATTAATATATGGCCGGGTGCAGTGGCTCGCGCCTGTAATCCCAGCACTCTGGGAGGCCGAGGCGGGCGGATCACAAGGTCAGGAGATCGAGACCATCCTGGCTAACACGGTGAAACCCCATCTCTACTAAAAATACAAAACATTAGCCGGGCATGGTGGCGGGTGCCTGTAGTCACAACTACTCAGGAGGCTGAGGCAGGAGAATGGCATGAACCCAGGAAGCGGAGCTTGCAGTGAGTCGAGATCACGCCACTGCACTCCTATCTCGGCTACAGAGCAAGACTCCGTCTCAAAAAAAAAAAAGATTAATATATAAAATGAATTGCATTTTGTACACCAGAAAAAAACAGAAAGAAATGTAATGTTTAAAGATACCATTTAAAATGGCCAATTAGAGGCAGCTGCAGTCACAGCACTGCTGAGGAAGGAGAGCAGCAAGTGAATTTGCCACCTTCAACTGAAGTATCCAGGTTCTCACACTGGGACTGACTAAGCAATCAGTTCAACCCATGGAGAGCAAAGAAAAGCAGGGTGGAGTGATGGCCCACCTGGAGCAACATGGAGCCAAAGGAACCCCCATCCCCAAACAAGGGAGGCAGTGAGTGAGTGTGCGACCCTGCCTGGGAAACCGCATTCCTCCCACAGATCTTTGCAACCTGTAGATGAGGAGATCCCCTCATGAGCCTTACATGACGAGCTCCTTGGATTCAATACACAGAGCTGTGTGGAGTCTCAGCAGAGCAGCCACTCCAGCACACACAGAAACCCAAGAGTTTTACATACTCTGGCCCCAAGATCCCCAATAAGGGGGCAGATCCATCTGTACGCTCCCCTAGGAAGGAGGCTGAATCCAGGGAGCCAAGCAGCATCATTCTGCAGGCCCCACCTCCATAGCACCTTCCAAGTTGAGACCTGCTGGCTTGGAGTTCCAGCCACAGTGGCAGCAGGCTGAGTCTGCCTGAGACTGGAGGGAGTTTCCAGGACCTGGGGGGAGGGGTGGTTGCCATTTCTGCAGTTTGGTCAACTAGTATTTCAGTCTGCCAGCTCTAGACAGTCCAGGCAGTCTGGACTAGTCCCCTTCTATGCAGCACACCTGCTTTGCCAGATCACGACAGACTGCTTCTTTAAGTAGGACCCTTATCTATTCCTCCTCACTGGGTGGGGCCTCCCTGCTGGGAGCCCTCAGTCACCCCAGCCAGGCTTATGCGGACAAAATTCTGATCTCTCCCTGGGATGGAGCTCCTAGGGAGAGGGGTGGCCACCATCTCTGCAGTTGAGTTGACTTAGCTGTTCCAGCCTGTCAGCTCTGGAGAGTCTAGGTGGTCCAGACAAGGAAGGGTCCCCACAAACACAGCAAATCTGCTCTACCAAAAAGTAGCCAGACTGCTTCTGTAAGCAGGTCCCTGATCCCATTTCTCCTGACTGGGTGAGACCTCCCAACAGGGGTCTCCAGACACCTCCTACAGGAGCATTCAGGCCAGCAACAGATCAGTACCCCCCTGGGATGGAGCTTCCAAAGGAGAAGTGGGCTTTGCTGTTTTACAGCCTTCATTGGTGATACCCAGAGTTACAGGAAAAGCCAAGGCAACTAAGGTCTGGAGTGGACCCCCAGAAAGCCGCAGTAGCCCTACAGGTGCTAACAGTCAGTGGCCTGTTAAAAGAAAAACAAACAAACACAAAACAACAACAACAAAAACCCCACAAAAAAAACCCACTCAAAGGTCAGCAACCACAGAAAACCTAAGGTAGATAAGCCCACAAGAGAAAAAAGATCAATGCAAAAATGCTGAAAACTCACAAAGCAAGAATGCCTCTTCTCCTCCAAATGACCACAATACCTTTCTAGCAAGGGCACAGAACTGGGCTGAGGCTGAGATGACAGAAGTAGGCTTCAGAAGGTGGGTAATAATGAATTTTGCTGAGCTAAAGGAGCATGTTGTAACCCAATGCAAAGAAGCTAGGAATCATGATATAACAACACAGGAGCTGACAACCAGAGCAGCCAGTTTAGAGAGGAACATAACTGACCTGATGGAGCTATAAAATGCAACATGAGAACTTCACAATGCAATCACAAGTATCAATAGCAGAATAGACCAAGCAGAGGAAAGGATCTCAGAGCCTGAAGACTATCTTTCTGAAATAATAGAGGCAGACAAGAATAGAGAAAAAAGAATGAAAAGTAATGACTAAAAACTCCGAGAAATATGGGATTATGTAAAAAGACTGAACCGGCCAGGCACGGTGGCTCACGCCTGTAATCCTAGAACTTCGGGAGTCCAAGGCGGGTGGATCGCCTGAGGTCAGGAGTTCCAGACCAGCCTGGCCAACATGGCGAAACCCCATCTCTACTAAAAATGCAAAAATTAGCTGGGCATGGTGGCAGGTGCCTGTAGTCCCAGCTATTCAGGAGGCTGAGGCAGGAGAATCGCTTGAACCCAGGGGGCAGAGATTGCAGTGAGCCAAGATTACACCACTTCACCACTGCCTGAGTGTAAGAATGAAACTCCGTCTTGGGAAAAGACAAAAAAAACTGAACCTATGACTGATTGGGGTACCTGAAAGAGATGGAGAGAATGGAATCAAGTTGGAAAACATACTTCAGGATATCATCCAGGAGAACTTCCACAACCTAGCAAGGCAGGCCAACATTCAAATTCAGGAAATGCAGAGAGCCCCACTAAGATACCCCATGAGAAGATCAACCCCAAGAAACATAATAATCAGATTCTCCAAGTTCAAAATGAAGAAAAATGTTAAAGGCAGCCAGAGAGAAAGGCCAGGTCACCTTCAAAGGGAAGTCCATCAGACTAACAGTGAATCTTTCAGCAGAAACCCTGCAAGCCAGAAGAGATTGGGGGCCAATACTCAATATTCTTAAAAAAAGAATTTCCAACCCAGAATTTCATATCTTGCCAAACTAGGCTTCATAAGCAAAGGAGAAATAAGATTCTTTTCAGACAAGCAAATGCTGAGAGAATTCATCACCACCAGGCCTGTCTTGCAAGAGCACCTCGCAAGGAAGGAAGGAAGCACTAAATATAGAAAGGAAAAACCATTACCGGCCACTACAAAAACACACTGTGTACAGAAGTACACAGACCACTGACACGATGAAGCAACCATATAAACAGGTCTGCAAAATAACCAGCTAGCATCATGATGACAGGATCAAATTTACACATAATGCTAACCTTAAATGTGAATGGCTAAATGCCCCCAATTAAAAGACAGAGTAGCAAGCTGGATAAAGAGCCAAGACCCATCAGTATGCTGTCTCACATGCAAAGATACACATGGGTTCAAAATAAAGGGATGAAGGAAAATTTACCAAGCAAATGGAAAACAGGAAAAAGCAGGATTTGCAATCCTAGTTTCTGAGAAAACAGACGTTAAACCAACAAAGACTTTAAAAAGACAAAGAAGGGCACTATATAATGATAAAGGGCTCAATTCAACAAGAAGAGCTAACTATCCTAAATATATATGCACCCAATACAGAACCACCCAGATTCATAAAGCAAGATCTTAGAGACCTATGAAGAGACTTAGACTCCCACACAATAATAGTGGGAGACTTTAACACCCCACTGACTATGTTAGACAGCTTATCAAGACAGAAAACTAATAAAGATATTCAGAACTTGAACTCAGCTCTGAATCAAGCAGACCTGATACATATCTACAGAACTTTCCACCCAAAAGCAACAGAATAGGCATTCTTCTCATCACCACATGGCACTTACTCCAAAATTGATTATATAATCAAAAGTAAATCACTCCTCAACAAATGCAAAAGAACTGAAATCATAACAAACAGTCTCTCAGACCACAACACAATCAAATTAGGATTCAAGATTAAGAAATTCACTCAAAACAACACAACTACATGGAAACTGAACAATCTGCTCCTAGGTAAATGATAAGATTAAGGCAGAAATCAAGAAGTTCTTTGAAACTAATGAGAACCAAGCAATAACATACCAGAATCTCTAGGATCCAGCTAAAGCAGTGTTGAGAGGGAAATTTATAGCATTAAATGCCCACCTCTAAGATCTCAAGTTAACAATCTAACATTACAACTAAAAAAAGCAAAGAACCAAGAGCAAACAAACCCCAAAACTAGAAGAAAACAAGAAACAACCAAAATCAGAGCTGAACCGAAGGAGACAAAGACACAAAAAACCTCTTCAAAAAGTGAACAAATCCAGGAGCTGATTTTTGGGAAAAAATCAATAAAATCGATAGACTGCAAGGTAGACTAATAAAGAAGAAAAGAGAGAAGAATCAAATAAACACAATTAGAAATAAGGAAGACATTACCACTGACCCCACAGAAATACAAACTACCATTAGAGAACACTATAAACACCTCTATGCACATAAAATAGAAAATCCAGAAGAAATTGATAAATTCCTGGACACATACACCCTCCCAAGACTGAACCAGGAAAAAATCAAAACTCTGAATAGACCAATAATGAGTTCTGAAACTGAGACAGTAATAAATAGCCTAACAACAACAACAACAACAACAACAAAAAGCCCAGGACCAGATGGATTCACAGCTGAATTCTACCAGGGGTAAAAAGAAAAGCTGATACCAGCCAGGCACGGTGGCTCACACCTGTAATCCCAACAGTTTTGGAGGCTGAAGCAGGTCTCTACTAAAAATACAAAAACTAGCCAGGCATGGTGAATGCAAGCCTGTAATCCCAGATACTCAGGGGGCTGAGACAGGAGAATCGCTTGAATCTGGGAGGCAGAGGTTGCAGTGAGCCGAAATCACACCGCTGCATTCCAGCCTGGGTGACAGAATGAGACTCCATCTCAATAAAAAAAAAAAAAAAAAAAAAGGAAAAAGAAAAAAAGAAAAGCTGGTACCATTTCTACTGAAACTATTCCAAAAAACTGAAAAGGAGGGACTCCTCCCTAACTCATTTTATGAAGCCAGCATCATCCTGATACCAAAACCTGGCAGAGATACAACAAAAAAAAAAAGGAAACTTCAGACCAATAACCGTGGTGAACATTGATGCAAAAGTCCTCAATAAAATACTGGCAAACCAAATCCAACAGCATATCAAAAAGCTTATCCACCATGATCAAGTTGGCTTCATCCCCAGGATGCAACATTGGTTCAACATACGCAAATCAATAAATGTGACTCATCACATAAACAGAGCTAAAGACAAAAACCACATGATTATCTCAATAAACACAGAAAAGGCCTTCAATAAAATTCAACATCCCTTCATGTTAAAAACACTCAATGATCTAGATATTGAAGGAACATACCTCAAAATAATAAGGCCATGTATGACAAACTCACAGCCAATATCATACCGAATGGGCAAAAGCTGGAAGCATTCCCCCTTGAAAACCAGCACAAGAAAAAGGATACCCTCTCTCATCACTCCTTATTCAATGTAGTATTGGAAGTTCTGGCCAGGGCAATCAGGCAAGAGAAAGAAATAAAGCACATTCAAACAGGAAGAGAGGAAGTCAAATTATCTTTGTTTGCAGATGACATAATCCTAGATATAGAAAACCCCATTGTCTTAACCCAAAAGCATCTTAACCTGATAAGCAACTTCAGCAAACTCTCAGGATACAAAATCTGAATGCAAAAATTGCTAGCATTCCTATATATTCCAAAAATAGGCAAGCAGACAGCTAAATCATAAATGAACTCCCATTCACAATTGCCACAAAAAGAATAAAATACCTAGGAATACAGCTAACAAGTAATGGGCTTCTTCAAGGAGAACCACAAACCACTGCTCAAGCAAATCACAGAAGATACAAAAAAAAAAAAGGAAAAACATTCCATGCTTATGGATAGGAAGAATCAATGTCACGAAAATGGCCATACTACCCAAAGTAATTTATAGATTCAATGCTATTCTCATTAAACTACCATTGACATTCTTCACAGAATTAGAAAAATCTATTTTAAAATTCATATGGAACCAAAGAAAAAGAGCCTGAACAGCCAAGACAATCCTAAGCAAAAAGAACAAAACTAGAGGCATCATGCTACCCAACTTCAAGCTATACTTCAAGGCTACAATAACCAAAACAGCACAGTACTGGTACAAGAACAGACACATAGAAAAATGGAACAGAATAGAGGGAACTCTAAAACTGCACATCTACAACCATCTGATCTTCAGCAAACCTGACAAAAATGAGCAATGAGAAAAGGATTCCCTATTTAACAAATGGTGCTGAAAAAATTGGCTAGCCATATGCAGAAAATTGAAACTGGACCCCTTCCTTATACCTCATACAAGAATTAACTCAAAATGGATTAAAGACTTAAATGTAAAACCCAAAGCTATAAAAACCCTAGAAGAAAATCTAGGCAATACCATTCAGGACATAGGCATGGGTGAAGATTTCAGGATGAAAACACCAGAGCAATTGCAACAAAAGCAAAAATTGACAAATTGGATCTAATTAAATTACAGAGCTTCTGCACAGCAAAAGAAACTATCATCAGCGTGAACAGACAACCTACAGAAATGGAGTACATTTTTGCAATCTATCCATCTGACAAAGGTCTAGTATCCTGAGTCTACAAGGAACTTAAACAAATTTATAAGAAAGAACAAACAATCCCATTAAAAAGTGGGCAAAGGACATGAACAGGCACTTCTCAAAAGAAGACATATATGTGGCCAACAAACATATGAAACAAGGCTCAACATTACTGATCATTAGAGAAATGAAAATCAAAACCACAATAAGATACCATCTCATGCCAGTCAGAATGGTGATTATTAAAAAGTTTAAAAAAAAAAAAAACCCAGATGCTGGAGAGGTTGCAGAGAAAAAGGAACACTTTTACACTGTTGGTGGGAGTATAAATTAGTTCAACCATTGTGGAAAACAGTGTGGAGATTCCTCAAAGATCTAGAGGCAGAAATACCATCTAACCCAATAATCCCATTACTGGGTATATACCCAAAGGAATATAAATCATTCTGTTACAAAGACACATGCATGCATATGTTCATTGCAGCACTATTCACGATAGCAAAGACATGGAATCAATCCAAATGCCCATCAATGATAGACTGGATAAAGAAAATGTTTTATATATATATATACACACACACACATATATATACACACACACCATGGAATTCTATGCAGCCTTTAAAAAAAAATGAGATCATGTCCTTTGTAGGGATATGGATGGAGTTGGAAGCAGTTATCCACAGCAAACTAACACAGGAGCAGAAAACCAAACACCGCATGTTCTCACTTATAAGTGGTAGCTGAATGATGAGAACACATGGACACACAAGGGGAACAACACACATTGGAGCACATCATGGGGGTGGTAGGGAGAGGGAGAACATCAGGAAGAATACCTGGTGAATGCCGGGCTTAATACCTAGGTGTAGGGATGATCTGTGCAGCAAATCACCATGGCACACGTTTATGTATGTAACAAACCTGCACATCTTGCACACGTACCACTGAACTTAAAATAAAAGTTGAAGTTTTTTTTAAAGACAGCATTTACAATAATGTTAAAAATGTAAATAAGATTGTAATACCTGCATTAGAAATATCATAAAC
Organism: Colobus angolensis palliatus; assembly: GCF_000951035.1. Taxonomy (NCBI): domain Eukaryota; kingdom Metazoa; phylum Chordata; class Mammalia; order Primates; family Cercopithecidae; genus Colobus; species Colobus angolensis. The sequence goes on along the minus strand of NW_012121820.1, from coordinate 7,932,586 downwards.
CTTTTTTTTTCTTTTGAGACGGACTCTTGCTCTGTCGCCCAGGCTGGAGTACAGTGGCGCCATCTCGGCTCACTGCAAGCTCCGCCTCCCGGATTCACGCCATTCTCCTGCCTCAGCCTCCAGAGTAGCTGGAATTACAGGTATGCGCCACCATGCCTGACTAATTTTTTTTTATATTTTCAGTAGAGACAGGGTTTCACCATGTTAGCTAGGAGGGTCTCGATCTCCTGACCTCGTGATCCACCTGCCTCGGCCTCCCAAAGTGCCGGGATTACAGGCATGAGCCACCGCACCAGGCCAAACCTTTCTTTAAAATATTAATGAAGATCTAAATAGATGGAAATATATATATATATATCGAAGACAATATTATAATGATATCATTCTTTTCAAATTGATCTGTAGATCCAATGCAATTCAAATGAATATCTGAAATAGGTCTTTTGTTTTTGTTTTTGTTTTTGAGTCAGAGTCTTGCTCTGTCACCCAGGCTGGAGTGCAATAGCACAGTCTCAGCTCACTACAACCTCTGCCTCCCGGTTCAAACGATTCTCATGCCTCAGCCTCCCAAGGAGCTGGGATTACAGGAACTCACCACCATAACCAGCTAATTTTTATATTTTTAGTAGAGACAGGGTTTTGCCATGTTGACCAGGCTGGTCTCCAACTCCTGACCTCATGTGATCCACCCACCTCAGCCTCCCAAAGTGCTGGGATTACATGCATGAGCCACTGAGCCTGGCCTGAAACAGGTCTTTTGAATAACTTGACAAACTGACTAAAATTTATATGAAAATACAAAATCCTAAGATAAACAAAGTTCAAGAGATTAAATGTGGCTTTGGAGTGGGGGTATACAGTGGAGTGAAATAAAGAGCTCAGAAGCAATCCCACGTAATTAAGCAAAATTATTTTGCAGTTGAATAGAAGAGGAACTCGTTAATAAATGGGTCTGGGACCACTGAAAAATGAAAAGGGATCCTTATGTTACACCTTTACCAAAAAATAAACATCAGGTGGTTTTAGGGTGTAAATGTAAGCCAGAATTTCAAAACTCTTAGGAGAAAACAGATCCAAGATGTCCTCATGCTCCTAGATAGCATAGTGTAGTGTAACTAAGAACAAAAACTCTGAAGCCAAATTCAAATCTTGTCTCTACCGCATAATAAATGAGTGACCTTGTACATGTAACCTAATCTCTGCTTCCATTTCATCTATAAATGATGGTAATAATTGTACCTACTTCATAGGGTATACTAAGTATATACACATTACTTAAAAATAGCACCCGGAATTAAGTAGTACTCTAGGTTATAACCAACCCTGTTACTATTATTATAGTGCTTATTGCACTGTTTCTTTTGTGCCATGATTAGTTTCTTCTGTGCATAAAAGGCCAAACTCTTTTATGGAAGAAGGCCAAAAAGAGAAAGGAAGAAATCTTTTTTTAATTCCTTGCTCTGATGATTCTACCCTTCATGATTAAATATATGCAGAAGCTCTGATCCTTAAGTTTCTATTGCTTCTAGATGAACATGGGACTCGCTATCAAAGATCTAATCAGTTTAGGGCCTTCAGCTTCATGGCTGGGTACCCAAGCACTCACTGTTCAACTCAACACCTAGTAATGTCCAGTCCTGGCCCTTGGGGTAGGTGGGCTCAACCGTCTCAAGTATCAAGCCCAAAATATAACATCAGGTGATACCACAACTATCCTGCCTGCTGCTTGCTGCACCATGAAGTCTGCCAAGCTGGGATTTCTTCTAAGGTTCTTCATCTTCTGCTCATTGAATAACCTATTATTGGGTGGTGTTAATAAAATTGCTGAGAAGATATGTGGAGACCTCAAAGGTATGAAGCTAAGGCAGAAAATAAATCCAAAGGTCAATTATGAGTGAGGGAGAAGATATTGGGAGAAAATTGTGTTATCTAGGTAGTCCAGGAAGGTCTTCCTTTCATGGCAATACCCACAGACACTTAGTCCCTTGACTCAATACCCACAGACACTTAGTCCCTTGACTCAATACCCACAGACACTTAGTCCCTTGACTCAATA
>NW_012121820.1:7924319-7930480 GCF_000951035.1 Colobus angolensis palliatus | reverse complement strand
ACCCACAGACACTTAGTCCCTTGACTCAATACCCACAGACACTTAGTCCCTTGACTCAATACCCACAGACACTTAGTCCCTTGACTCAATACCCATAGATACTTAATCCCTTGGCTCAGGACATTACTTACACTAGGGGTCCTTTGGATGTTTGATGAGAAAAAACAGAAATGACACAAAGTCCTTTCCAGTCTTTTACAGGAGGTCCAAAGGACTGGAAGGATTTTGAATCAGAGGTTTTGTGACAAATTTCAAAGATCCCAGACCATTGAACAGTATGTATTGGGATGAGAGAGAAAGGGGGTTGGAGACAGCGCAAATTAAGACATTTTCAGTATCTGGGCTATGGACATGTACAGAACTCTCGGACAGATGATTCCTGTTCAGAGGAGCTCACAATGTAAATGTGAGAGGCAATGAGAATTTCTTCTGTAGTGTGTGCAGGCTCAGCACTTCCAGGGGATAAGAAAGTAGCACAGTTTATACCATAAGTCAGACACTCCAAGTTCTGGTCCTGTTCACTTAGCAGATGTGTGCCCTTGGACAAGTCACTCAACCACTTATTCTCTTAGTCTCAGTTTCCCCGTGTGTAAAATGAAAACCAGAAAAGTGCCTGCTGCAGAGGGTATTTGTGAGTATGAAATAAGATTATGCATATAACTTTACCAGAGAGTAAATTCCAGGCTGGCTGCTTGAGTAAGGTGGGTAACAATTGCTGGATTGTCAATGCAACCATGATTGTGGCTGTTCCAACCACTTACTACCCAACTCTTAACAATAAAAACAGAGGGTTTGCCTCTGGGAAGGCAAGAAAGGAGAAGATGACAGGGTATGAGAATGAAAGAGCATCACCCCAAGGTTATGTATTTTAGCATTTTAGTATGCATCCTACTTTGAGGATAGCAGCAGGCACGGTTACCTAAATCTTGAAGTATAGGTAGTATAGTGAATGTATGAAAACTGGGGAGGAGGCACTCTGAATTGCATGTCCAATGTGGGCAATTAAAAGGAAAGGAAGATGATGTGGGGAAGCAGGAGGATACTGTACTTTAATAAACTGTAAGATAGGAAATGTAGGGAACCTCATCGCCCTGCACAAGCTAGTGGTGGAACCTCCTTCTTCACTGGTCACTACTTCTCCTTTTCCCATACACTGCTCACGACAACAGCCTGGAACTGTAACCAATTTGCATCGTGCAAGGGCAACTTTTCCAAGTAACTAATTCCAAAAGAAAACCAGATGTCTTTCAGAGTCCTTGAATATGAGAATAGTTCCAGGCTAAAGGTAGGAATTTTTAAGGTCCCATAAAGACAAGTTCTCCTGCTGAGTCCTAACCAGTTCCCGCTAACTCAATGGGAACCTCTCATGCAGATCCCTGCAAATTGGACATGAATGTTGGAAGCTGCTATGAAGTTCACTTTAGATATTTCTACAACAGAACCTCCAAAAGATGTGAAGCTTTTGTCTTCTCTGGCTGTGATGGCAACCTTAACAACTTCAAGCTTAAATTAGAATGTGATATAACCTGTGTTATAAAATACAAACCACCGGAAGAAATCTAATCCTGTCCTTGGTCCTCGGGGTGAGTAAAAGAAGAGGTTTTGACATCCTAAGATAGGGAAAATTGATCAGGGGCTAACCTTGCTTGGAGTGGGAAGAGGGAGGATTGCTCTAATAAAAAGTTTTAAAAGGCCGAGCATGGTGGCTCATGCCTGTAATCCCAGCACTTTGGGAGGCCGAGGTGGGCAGATCACTGGAGGTCGGGAGATCGAGACCAGCCTGACCAACATGGAGAAATCTCATCTCTACTAAAAATACAAAATTAGCCAGGCATGGTGGTGCATGTCTGTAATCCCAGCTACTCGGGAGGCTGAGGCAGGAGAATCGCTTGAACCTGGGAGGCGGAGGCTGTGGTGAGCCGAGATTGCACCATCCATTGCACTCCAGCCTGGGCAATAACAGCAGAACTCCATCTTAAAAAAAAAAAAAAACACACTTGGGTGGGCTGTCAGGGTCATTTGCTCGTTTTGTAGTTGGAAATCAAATGTCCAGAGAGAAAATAATAGCCACCATCTATTGGACAATTACTGTGTGTCAGGCACTGCACTAAGCAATTAACATATATTGATATAATTTAAAATTATATCAAGGTGGATGTATATCATTATTTTTATGTGACAGATGAAGAAACCAAGTACAGTACAAGTAACCCAGCATCTCGAGGTCACATTATTAAATGGCATAGCAAGGTTTCTAACCAGAGCTGATGGTCACAATGGTCTTGACCATCTTACATGGACAAGGTCACCCAAACCAAATTCTTGCACTCTCATATGTTTGAACTCTCCATAGCAACTTGCTGCTTCATACAACTAAGCTCCCAGCCCATGCTTGACCATTTCTCCATCACTGGAAATAGAAGGTCAATGGTGCCTAACAGGGCTGTGGTTTCGCTGATTCCCAGGAGAACTGGCTGGAGAGTGACCTTGGGAGTAACTAGAAAGCAGAAATGTTGTTTTGTTTATTTTATATTCCTAGTGGATCTTTGCAGTGCCTGGCACATACTAAGCGATGATTAAGTGTTAAGTGAATGAAAAAGTGAAAGATTAATCAATAAAATAAGGGAAACATTGAGATAGAAGGCATCCTCTGTGCTTTCCCTAGGATAAAAAAATGACCTACATTAATCCAGGGAGATCTTCCAAAACCTGTAACACCGATTTGGGTTTTTCTTTCCTTTGCTTAAACAGGAGGTGAGAGGATGTAAACTCAGGAAGTTGTCTGCTGCACCATCTGAAATAAAGACACAAGAAAATTCAGACCAATTTTGAAATCTTTGTAATATTTCCATAATACTTTAAGCTTCCACCTGTTTGCTATTTTCCTGATCCTAGTTTTGTCTTTCCTGGAAATTAATTGTATGATCATTAGAATGAAAGAGTCTTTGTGTCAGCCCTGGCTCTCTTAATTTCTGTGCACTTGTCTTATCTAGATTTGCAGAGCTGAAATGTCAACTGGTCCCATCCATTGATTTCCCCCTCACTCCTGAGCCATCCCTCACATATGCACACTTAGCTTAATTTATCCTAAACTGTTTCAGGTTTGACAAGCCCAATCTGTACAGGTTTGCATCACCTCCCCTGTCAAATTGAACTGGTCAGTGGGACCAAAGTACCAAACCTATACTCCCTTTTGATCTTGAAATCAAACCTAGCAGCGAACTGCACACTTACGTGAAATGTCCCTGTACTCATAACAAATTTTTCTTTGTCATGTTTCCTGATTCAAGTCCCTCAATTAGTTTAATTACCTCCCAACCTGGTCCCTGTTTAGGAGTAATTATATGGACCTCTGTCATTGCTATTTGACTTGATTATTGTCAGTCCTTCCGGAGGAGAATCCTCAACTTCAGTCCAGTGACTGTGTTTCAGCTACCAAAAAATGATTACCCAAACACAGGTTCCCAAATCTTCTGCATATAATGCTACAGGGTTTGGCATGGCCATGATCGGCCTGGCTGTAAGATTTACAGGTTGACCACTTCACCTCTGAATTTTTTCATCCAAACTGAACCTGCACTGAAGTAGGAAAACCTATCCTGCCACCTGTTATTACCCTCTGCACACCTACCATGTCCACCTTATAGACAAAGCCAATCTCTCACCTGTGAATCACAGCCTGGAACAGTGTAGCTAGGGCCAACACTGTAAACCAGCGAGACCATAACTGGACACACAAGCCTGATCTCTGCCCCATCTTAAGACTAGGAAGATCAATATCCTAAATTAAGATGTTTTTCTGCAAAAATTTTGGTAACTACAAGATCATACCCTCGACCAGACAGGGTTTACTCTGAGCAGGTGAAGTGCTAATAACCTAGTTGATTCTAGTGTATTTCAACTTCAATGAAGATCCTAAAATTATAGATCATTCTTGAGCCCCAGACAGCTGTAAGACCCTAAAATAATAGAGATGAGACTAATCCAATTAGTCCACATACATAGAGGTTCTGAGATTTTCCTGTTATGAATCATGAAACTGGGTGTCCTAGAACCAGCCAATCTTTCAGGGACAAGATAGCATATTTCAGGAGCCTGTTTGCTTCTTATTTCAGCCAACTCCTTGAAAAGTCAGAGAAGTAAAAAGGGGTGTACCAATATGAATAAAGTCAAGACTAAGAATCCTCTGAGGAAAGAAGGCAATTGTATCCTGGTGAGAAAAGGAAATAGATGCCTGTACAGATTGCCGAGCATCAAAAGTGAGAAAATGAGTTGAGTTAGAGCTTTTGAGGCTTTTGAGTTGTGTTATTCTCCCCGCTACAAAGATCTGGATCAGTCATTGCCTGCTCTCTTGCCAAATCACTAACAGCCACAAAATACCACAGGGGTGTTTGAGATAACATCATAGTCGTTCCAGAGTCCAGCTAGAGAAGTATAAAAGCATAAAAGAAGTGAGAAGTATAAAAACAGGTGCAACTGAGCTAGTCAGACACAGAGTTTACTGTTTTCTCTTTCTCCTATATACACTAAGGAGACTTAGTGTATATAGGAGTGTGACTTAGTGTATATAGGAGTGTGACTAAAACTAAGAGGAAGAAAGGTTCACAGAAAATACATCTAGGACAGAAGTGTAGATATTTTCTCTGGTTGGAGGTGGCGGGAGGAAGATAGAGAAATAATGTCATTTAGGAAGAAGCAAATGGAGTAAGGAAGCCCAGGCTGTATCACTGTAAAGTCTCTTCTCTGGAATTATCTAATACCACCACCACCACCCACCTTGAATCCACCAAGAGCAGCACAAGTTAAAAGAACTAGGCTTTGGGGAGCTAAGCTATTAAAGTGCAAAAGCATAAGAAGGAGGACGGGCTCGGTGGTTCAAGCCTGGATTCCTAGCACAAACCACTGCTCAAGGAAATCAGACAGGACACAAAAAATGGACAAACATTCCATGCTCATGGAGAGAAAGAATCAATATTGTGAAAATGGCCATACTGCCCAGAGTAATTTATAGATGCAATGCTATTCCCATTAAACTACTATTGTTGTTCTTCATAAAATTAGAAAAAAAACTATTTTAAAATTCATATGGAACCAAAGAAGAGTCCGAATAGCCAAGGAAATCCTATGCAAAAAGAACGAAGCTGGAGGCATCATGTTACCAGACTTCAAACTATACTATAAGGGTACAATAACCAAAACAGCATGGCACTGGTATAAGAACAGACACATAGAACAATGGAACAGAATAGAGAACTCAGAAATAAGACCACATAACTACAACCATCTGATCTTTGACAAACCTGACAAAAAAAAAAGCAAGGAGAGAAGGATTCCTATTTAATAAATGGTGCTGGGAGAATTGGCTACCCATATGCAGAAAATTGACACTGGACTCTTTCCCTACACTTCATACAAGAATTAACTCAAGATGTTTAAAGATTTAAATGTGAAACCCAAAACTATAAATACCCTAGAAGGAAATCTAGGCAATACCTTTCAGGACATAGCCATGGGCAAAGATTTCATGGTGAAGTTGCCAAAAGCAATTGCAGCAACAACAAAAAAAAAAATACAAAATAAAAAAAAAAAAAGCAATTGCAACAAAAGCAAAAATTGACAAATGAGATCTAATTAAACTAAAGAGCTTCTGCACAGCAAAAGAAACTATCATCAGACTGAACAGGCAACTTACAAAAATGGAGTACATTTTTGCAATCTATCCATCTGACAAAGGTCTAATATCAGAAATCTACAAAGAACTTAAATAAACTTACAAGAAAAGAACAAACAATCCCATTAAAAAGTGGGCAAAGGACATGAACAGACACTTCTCAAAAGAAGATATATATGCAGCCAACAAACATATGTAAAAAAGCTCAACATCACTGATCATTAGAGAAATGAAAATCAAAACCACAGTGAGATACCATCTCATGCTAGTCGGAATGGTGATGCTGAAGAGGTTGCAGAGAAATAAGAATGCTTTTACACTGTTGGTGGGAATTCAATTAGCTCAACCATTATGGAAGGCAGTGGCTCACACCTGTAATCCCAGCACTTTGGGAGGCCAAGGTGGGCAGATCAGCTGAGATCACGAGTTCAAGACCAGCCTGGCCAACATGGTGAAACCCCATCTCTACTAAAAATACAAAAAAAAAATT
>NW_012121820.1:7919377-7924149 GCF_000951035.1 Colobus angolensis palliatus | reverse complement strand
ACACACACACATACATATATGATTGATATTTAAATTTGTAGACTTTGAGTAAAAGAGATTACCCTTCATGATGCAGGTGGGCCTCATCCAATCAGTTGAAAGCCTTAAGAGGAAACAGACTGAGGTCCCACAGAGGAAGGAGGCATTCTGACTCCAGACTGCCTTTGAACTCAAAACTGCAACATCACCTCTTTCCTGAATCTCCAGCCTGCGAGCATGCCCTGCAAATTTCAGATTTGTCCATCCCTACAATCACACAAGCCAATTCTCTAACATTGGTTTTGTTTCATTGGTTCTGTTCCTCTGGAGTACCCTAATACATAGACTTTAAGACAAAAATTATAACTAGAAGTACATTCTAAAAAAAGACAAGACAGATTTATTCAGCATCATGGTCAGACATTTAGCAATCAACAGTATGGGTGCAACCAAAAAAAAAATCTACATTAAAACCCTTTGTTGGAATGCTTTATACTTTCCACAGAACAGAAACTAAAATAACATGTTATTCAATTAGTCACAAATACAGTCCTCGAGTTTTTTGCCCATACACATGAATATTTGTCTAAAGCATGTCTTCTTTGTAGCAGCTAGGCCCTGCCACCACTGTGCTTGGCTACATTCACAGATCTGTTGTAACCTGTGGCTTCTCTGTCACTTCTCTGGCTCTCCTCTCCTGCTAAGCTTTGTTTCCTAGAAGTAATCAAAATCTTCTGCCACAGCCATAGCTACTACTGCTACTGGAACCTCCATGGCCACCTTGGTTTTGTGGTTTGGCAAAGTATTGGCCTCCACCACCACAGGGGTCAGAGCTTCTGCCTCCAAAGTTGCCTCCCTTCATGAATCCAAAATTTGAAGACTGACTGTTGTAATTACCAAAATCATTGTAGCTTCCACTACCTCCAAAATTGCTTCCATCATTACCAAATCCATTATAGCCATCCCCATTGCCACCATATCCACCACCACCATGCCTGCCACCAAAGCCACCACAACCACTGAAGTTTCCTCCACAACCAAAGTTGTCATTCCCACTAAAGCCACCTCCAAGACCACCACTAAAGTTTCCAGAACCACTTCAAACTCTTTGGCTAGATGAAGCACTACCCATCTCTTGCTTCGACTGGGCTTTCCTAACTTCACAGTTGTGGCTATTCACAGTATTGTAATTTTTTTTTTTTTTTTTTTTTTGAGATGGAGTCTCACTCTGTCACCTAGGCTGGAGTACAGTGGCCAGCCTCCGTCTCCCAGGTTCCAACGATTCTCCTGCCTCAGCCTCCCAAGTAGCCAGGATTACAGGCACACACCACCATGCCCAGCTAATTTTTGTATTTTTAGTAGAGACGGGGTTTCACCATGTTGGCCGGGTTGGTCTTGAACTCCTGGCCTCAAGTGATCTGCCTGCCTTCGCCTCCCAAGGTGCTGGGATTACAGGTGTGAGCCACGGCACCCAGTGAAGCATGTTTCTAAGAAAAGGGCAAACAATTCTCAAAGAGGCCCCTAATATCTAAAATCAGTTTAGAATCCCTGCCCTAGGTGAATACAGGAAACATTGTCAAAACTAAAAGGAAACTTGTAGGGCATCTTAATTAATCAGCTAAGATGGGTACCAAGGCCCAAAGCCAGGTAGAGGCTTGTGCAAGATCCCAAGCAGAGGTGCAGTTTGAAGCTAGATTCTCCCGCTCTTAAACTAGTGCGGGACAGACCGAGGCCTAGCAAGTTGGCTACGGAGCCTTAGCGGATTCCTGTCCTCACACTGAGCCAGGAGGGGTTGCTGCCCAGGGATACCTACAGCCGTACTCGAGCTGGACAAGGCACATGCTCTTGGTGGAAGCAAACACGTCCACTACCGCGTACAGAAATTAAAATGATTGTAAAGGAATCCTGGGAATATCTGTATGCTAAAAAATTAGATAACTTAGATGAAATGAACAAATTCTTAAAAAGACAACAACTACCAAAACTGACTTAAAATAAATGGGAAATCTGAATAGATCTATAAAGAGTAGACACCAAATCACTAATCAAAAAATATTCCACAAAGGAAAGCCCAAGCTCAGATGATTTCAACGGAGAACTCTACTAAACTTTTAGAGAATTAACTCTAATTATTTACTAACTCTTCCAAAATATAGAATAGGATGGAATACTTTCCAACTCATTCTGTGAGGCCAGTACTACAGACAAAGATATCATAAAAAAAGAAAACTACAGACCAATAGTCCCTATGAATATAGGCACAAAAATTCTCAAAAACTCTTAGTAAAAAGATTCAGCCACATATAAAAAAAAGATTACACACCATAATCAAATCCAATGGAATTTGTCCCAGGAATGCAAGGTTATTCAAGCATGCAGAAACCAATGTAATATACCACTTTAACACAGCAAAGGACATAACCAACATAATCAATTCAATAGACACAGAAAAAAAATTGACAAAAATCTGTCACCCTTTTATGATAAAAACACTCCTCAAATTAAGAATAGAAGGGAACTTCCTCAACCTAAAAAAGCACATTTATAGAAAACCCAGAGATAACATCAAACTTAATGGGAGAAATTTAAAAGTTTTCCTTTAAGATCAGGAGCAAGACTATTTCCTGGTAAATTTTTCCTCTCCTCTATGTTTGAGTTCTATCCATTTCACATTTCTATTACTGAACGTGTTTATTTCTTCTATGTTTTTTCCAGCCATTCTTGGCGGTTTTGTCTATTTTAATGGTATTTTTAAAGTACAGACTTTTAGTTTTATTTGGCAATTTTAGGGTTTCTTTTTTTCTAATTCACTAATTTCAACTACTTTCTTCAATTATCCTCTGTCTACTTTCTCTTCACTTACTTTGCTGTTTTGTTCCAGTTTCTTAGGTTCAAGCCTTAGTTAATTTGCTTTCAGGTATTCACATGTATATATTAAAGCATTGGTAAGAATTTATTTACAACTGTTCATTATAGAGATGTTGATGTCCTGAGCGATAAGTGGTCATAATCCCTAGATATGGAGGAAAGAAGGCAGGAAGGCTGAGGTTAATCAGTAGGGCTCTGACAAGGCATGGTCTTTCAAGCTGCATGGCTGGGTACCCAAGAACTTACTGTCCTGCTCACAAGGCTGATTCTGGATGCACCAGAACCCTGCCCAGGCTTAAGCCCTGGGAAGATAAAAATCAGAGATATGAATTCAACTTCTCACATGAGAAGGAGAGCCAACCCTTCAGATATAATTTCAGCCAAGTCCAGGTTTCTTCTATCTGCTGTCTGCAACAACCATGAAGCCTGAATGAGCTCACTTTTCTCTATGGCTCCTCATCTTGTCCATGCTTCTCCACACACCTTCAGGGGACATATTTCCTCCACAGCTCAGAAAACAGTTATGTGAAAGTGGACATCTTGGAGGTAAAGAGAAACAGAAAGGGCAGACCAGTGTGACACTGTGAAGGAGAGGGAGGTCTGGGCAGCCTGGGTGATGTTGCTGCCAGTAATTAGAATCAAGTCCCCTTTTTATGTCAAACCATATGGCTCTAGGACATCTGATTCAGAGAATTACATTGAGTTTCCTCTATGGAGTGGAGAAGGAGGAAGACAGAAGGTAGAATCAACTTAAGTTTTATCCATGAGATTTCAGTATAAGAGTAGGGGTTATGAAAATGGGATTGATTTCAGAGGAGTCCAAGAAATTCCTTTGTTGGGGTATGTGTCTGTGCATTAGATGAGTTTTAATTCTATTCAACACATATGTGTAGAACCACTATGTTATATTCCACTGATACAGATATGCAGAGGCCATCATTCTCCCATATATGTATAGAGCACTCACATCCTACTTATTTAAATTAATTTGTTCTTCATTCAAATTAATATGAGCATCTATGAAACACTCAAGGCAAAAGGGGCAAGTTCCCAATCATGGATAAGAATTGCAATTGGGTGGCCAGGCGCAGTGGCTCACCCTTGTAATCCCAGCACTTTGGGAGGCCAAGGCAGGTGGATCACCTGAGATCAGGAGTTCAAGAACAGCCTGGCCAACGTGGCAAAACCGCATGGGTACTAAAAATACAAAAATTAGCAAGGCCTGGTGGTGCACACCTGTAGTCCCAGCTACTCAGGAGGCTGAGGCACGAGAATCACTTGAACCCAGGCAGCAGAGGTTGCAACGAGAGCCGAGATAGCGCCACTACACTCCCTCCCGGGCGACACAGCGAGGCTCCATCTCATTTAAAAAAGAAAAAGAAAAAAAGAATTGCAGTTGGGCTTCAAGAAGACTAACATTAACTCTTTCACTGTCTCCCACTCGGTCATCATGGCTTCTGCTCTGACCACTTAATCTCCATGGTCTCAGTAAAACCAGGTGAGTCTGGATGGGTAGGCAAACGTGGGGCTGGATAGGAGAGGAAACAGACTGATGGAGGAAAGGAAGATCTGCCAGAGTGGACATTTTAAACCTATCCTTCAGGGTAGGTGTAGTGGGTGAGAGATCTTTTCAGCTTGTATATTTGCACAGACTCTGGCGGGCGGGGAGGAGAAAGCAAAAGTAAGGGCTCTGAACTGTGTCCTTGAGGAAGCTGATGATTTGTTCACTTCCAGTGACATGGGAAGCATGTGGAGAGTCAGGAAATGGGATATGTTTACTGGGAAGGATGAAGGAAACCTCAGTTCTTTCTTGTTTTCAGCTCTAAAGTAGTATAAGTAGGCCGGGCGTGGTGGCTCAAGCCTGTAATCCCAGCACTTTGGGAGGCCGAGACGGGCGGATCACGAGGTCAGGAGATCGAGACCAT
>NW_012121820.1:7912384-7918137 GCF_000951035.1 Colobus angolensis palliatus | reverse complement strand
GCGTGGTGGCGGGTGCCTGTAATCCCAGCTAGTCAGGAGGCTGAGGCAGGAGAATCACTTGAACCCGGGAGGCAGAGGTTGCAGTGAGCTAAGATCATGCCACTGCAGTCTAGCCTGGACCACAAGAGCGAGGCTCCGTTCCAAAAAAATAAAAATAAAAATAAAGCTCAGAGAGGCTACTGACTTGCCCAAATTCACTCATCAGAAGAAGAACATGGATCCAGAGCTCCTAGCTCCCCACCAGCATCTCAATACTACCATGATGGCATCAGCTCTTTGAGATTGTGTTCAACATTTTATTGTTTCACAGTTAAATGTAAAGCTATGAGAATGTCAGAAGAGTAGGAGAAGACAAGGATCATGATCTGGTATCCACTATAAAGAATAGCTAAACAATGGTCTTACACGCAAGAGCAGAGATATCACTTCCTTCATTTGTATATTCTCAAAGTCTAGTACTATGTTTGCTCATTAATATTTTATGGATAGATGCATGGGTCAGGAGGAACATTAGTATTAAAGAGAGCTGTGAAGTTCTGCTGAGATGTTAAGGACCCATTGTTTGGGTCCTTATTGATACCAATGGCCATAATAATCACTAAATTTATTTATTTATTAACAGGGACCGAAGTCGATAGGGCCTTAATACGACAGAAGGAAGAAACATGGAAAAAAGAGTATGCTCTATGAAAAATCATGCCAAAGTTATTCTGAACAAATAAATTGGATTATTTCTAAAAAATTTTTGAATTCCGAATTCTTTCTAATTTCCTTGCCCAGGTTTACCTTTCATACTAATTAGATATATAAAACTTTAACTGAAAATTTTCTGTATGTCAGCTCTGGTCTGTATTTATTCATCTCTCCCATTCTAGATTCTTCCAACATATACTGCAAATGACCTCTCTGCAGGGACCAACCTATCCATGTAATGCATCAGTGTATGTAAAGGCAATCATGGCCGGGCGCGGTGGCTCAAGCCTGTAATCCCAGCACTTTGGGAGGCAGAGACGGGCGGATCACGAGGTCAGGAGATAGAGACCATCCTGGCGAACACGGTGAAACCCCATCTCTACTAAAAAATACAAAAAACTAGCCGGGCGAGGTGGCGGGCGCCTGTAGTCCCAGCTACTCAGGAGGCTGAGGCAGGAGAATGGCGTAAACCCGGGAGGCGGAGCTTGCAGTGAGCTGAGATCTGGCCACTGCACTCCAGCCTGGGCGACAGAGCGAGACTCCGTCTCAAAAAAAAAAAAAAAAAGGCAATCATTATTGATATCTCCTGGGCATGACTTGCCAAAACTTAATTTCTTTCTGTACTTTGTCGCTGACCTCAGTGGGATTTGCATGTAGGTGGCACCAAGATAATCATTATTAAATTCTTTCATCTGCTCCAAATCAAAGGGCATTCAACCCACAAAAATGATCATATTCTAGGGAAATATCTTCAGTGCCCCAGGTACCAGCCATATAGAAATTGTGACTTTACAGCTGAGAGCTACGAGTCTTGAACCAAAGTGAACCTCTACTCTCAGAGTACAAAGGGCCACTCCCCTCTTTTCTGTCTTATTCATATTCTTGTCAAAGACTAAGCCTCACAAATGAATCTATTGACATGAATAGCCTATGCCAGTGTTCTAAGGGCCATAAACAGTATAATAGACTGTAGCTCAGAGTGAAGCCACTTGTGGGTATTCTAGCTCGATCTCAACACTGGTAACCCCTGATCCTGAATTATGGGCATATCCTAGGAGAAATCATGGGAATTAGCAAAAAGTACGTGTTAAAGACGTCGCCTAGTTCTGCTCCCAGGAATTACTCCTGTGCAAAAAAGAGACAAAGGAAACAAGAATGTTCTGTTAGCTTCTAGGTATTGAGGCAAAGTCTAGAATCTCAGACCATGCTATGTCCAGATAAAACTTTGTTCTTGGGCCTGAATGTCATGGTGCTTATTCATGGATTCTGAAGATTTTCTTTCCTCTGATTACCATAAAAAACAGTGTTACATAAACAAGATTCAAGTACAATTTTTTAAGTCTTTCAAAACTATAGTCCAAAGAATTAATATAAGTAAAATATTCTCTGGAGACAAAGAATTACCAACAACGATGACCCAAAGTTCATTCTAGCCTCAAGTTTTCAGATTTCTTCTGGGCACTTGAGTAATTGCCCAAGTGTCCTTCTCGATCAATCCTAAATTTTCATCTAAGAAAAGGGTATGTGTGTGCTGTCTGTAGTGCTGAAGGAATATTTTACAAGTATCCACAAAGATTTGTAAAAAGGCACAAAGATATATGTACATTGCAGACCTTCATAGAAAATCACATACCCAAGGACTAATACAGGACACAAATCCACAAGAAACCCAAATGGGTTTCACATTAAATTCAAGTGAGATATTTTGAGGAGAAAGTCACTGATAGAAGAGTGACAAAGGTAAAAATATAAACCAATATCTCAGAGTACAAACCAAAGACAGAATGAAAAGATTTTGGTTCTGACTTTGGCCTCTTCCCCTGAGTCATATTTGACCACTGGAGAAACTGAAAGGAAAAGATCCCATTACATATGAGACAGAAATTAAAAGTGGCTTAAGATTCTGATTTCTGGTTTAAAAAGCTCCAAGTAGTGTCTCATGCCTATAATCCAGAACTTTAGGGGACCAAAGCAGGAGGATCACTTGAGGCCAGGAGTTTGAGACCAGCCTGGGCAACATAGCAAAACGTGTCTATTAAAAAAATACAAAAGATGGCCGGACCCGATGGCTCACACCTGTAATTCCAGCACTTTGGGAGGCCGAGGTGGGTGGATCACCTGAGGTCAGGAATTTGAGACCAGCCCGGCCAACATGGTGAAACCCCATCTCTACTAAAAATACAAAATTAGCCAGGTGTGGCGGCGCGTGCCTATAATCCAAGCTATTTGGGAGGCTGAGGCAGGAGAATCACTTGAACCCAGGAGGTAGACATTGCAGTGAGCCGATATCATGCTATTGCACTCTAGCCTGGGCAACAAGAGCAAAATTCCACCTCAAAAAATAATAATAATACAAAAGGTCAGGTCCAGTGGCTCATGCCTGGGACTACAGCACTTTGGGAGGCCAAAACAGGCAGATTGCTTGAGTTCACAAGTTCAAGACCAGCCTAGACAACACGGCGAAACTCCATCTCTACTTAAAATACAAAATTGGCAAGGCATGGTGGTGCATGCCTGTAGTCCCAGTTACTTGAGAGGTTAAGGTAGGATGATGGCCTCAGCTGGGAGACAGAGGTTGCATGAGCCGAGATGGCACCACTGCACTCCAGCCTGGTGATAGAGCCAGACCTTGTCTCAAAAAAAAAAAAGAAAAGTGGTGGGAGGAAGAAAAAAAAATTATAATACAAAAGATAAACAAAACAAAAAGTTGTTTTTTGAAAAGATAACAAAATTGGCAAACCTTTAGCTAGACCAGCCAAGAAAAAACGAAGACCAAATAAATAAAATCAGGGATGAAAAAGGACACATTACAACTGATACCACAGAAATACAAAGAATCATTAGAGACATTTTTTTCCCCCGAGACAGAGTTTTGCTCTTGTTGCCCAGGCTGGAGTGCAATGGTGCGATCTCAGCTCACTGCAACCTCCACCTCCCGGGTTCAAGTGATTCTCCTGCCTCAGCCTCCCAAGTAGCTAGGATTACAGGCATGTGCCACCACGCCCAGCTGATTTTGTATTTTCAGTAGAGACAAGGTTTCTCCATGTTGTTTAGGCTGGTCTTAAACTCCCGACCTCAGGTGATCCACCCGCCTCAGCCTCCCAAAGTGCTAGGATTACAGGCGTGAGCCACCACATCTGGCCTGGATCATTAGAGGCTATTATGGAAAACTACACACCAACAAATTGGAAAACTAAAAAGATAAATTATTTTACACATACAACTTACTAAAATTGAATCATAAAGAATAAGAAAACCTAAACAGGCCAACTATGAGTAATGAGATGAAAGCAGAAATTAAACATCTCTCTTTAAAGAAAAGCATATGACCTGATGGTTTTACTGCTGAGTTCTACCAAATATTTAAAGAAGAACTATACAAGTTCTACTCAAATTATTCTAAAAAATTGAAGAGGGAATACTTCCAAACTCATTCTACGAGGCAAGAAGTAGCCTGTGGCCAGGCACAGTGGCTCACGCCTGTAATCCCAGCACTTTGGGAGACCAAGAGACCAAGGCAGGTGGATGACTTGAGACCTGGAGGTCAAGACCAGCCTGGCCAACATGGCAGGCTCTACTAAAAATACAAAAATTAGCCAGGGTGGTGGCACATGCCTGTAATCCTAGCTACTCAGGAGGCTGAGGCATAAGGATCACTTGAATCCAGGAGGTGGAGGCTGCAGTGAGCCAAGATTGTGCCACTGCACTCCAGCCTGGGCAACAGGGTGAGACTCTGTCTCAAAAAAAGATGATTCACCATGATCAAATGGGAGTCATCCCCAGATGCAAGGATAGTTCAACATACACAAGTCAATAAATGTGATACACCCCATCAACAGGATCTGAAGAGCCATATGATCATTTCAGTAGATGGTGAAACAGCATTTGATAACATTCAACATCGCTTCATGATAAAAGTCTCAAGAAATTGGATATATAAAGAACATACCTTGATGTAATAAAGGCCATACGTGACAAGCACATAGCTAATATCATATGGAATGGGGAAAAAGTGAAAGCCTTTCCACTAAGGTCTGAAACAAGATAATGATGCCACTTTCACCACTGTTATTCAACATAGTACTGGAAATCCCAGCTAGAGCAATTAGGCAAGAGAAATAAATAAAGGGTATCCAAATTGGAAAGGAAGAAGTCAAATTAGCCTTGTACACACATGACATGAGCTTATATTTAGAAAAACCTACCACACCAAAAATTCTTAGAACTAATCAATAAAGTTAGTAAAATTACAGGATACAAAATCAACATACAAAAATCAGTAGTATTTCTATATGCTAACAAGAATCTATCTGAAAAAGAAACCAAGAAAGTAATCTCCTTTACAATATCCACACACAAAAAAAAAAATCCTAGGAATAAATTAATTAGAAGAAGTAAAAGATCTCCACAAGGAAAACTATAAAACGCTAATGAAAGAAACTGAAGAGGACACTAAAAAATAGAAAGATATCCCATGCTCATAGGTCAGAAGAATTAATATTGTTAAAATGCCCATAATATCCAAAGTGATCTTCAGATTCAATACAATCTCTATTAAAATATCAATGGCATTCTTCACATAAACAGGAAAAAAAATTTCAAAATTTGTATGGAATGACAAAAGACCCTGAATAGCTAAAGCAGTCCTGAGCAAAAACAACAAAGCTGGAGGTATCACACTACCTGAATTCAAATTATACAATAAAGCTATAGTAACCAAAACAGCATGGTATTGGCACAAAAACAGACACATAGACCAATGGAACAGAATAGAAAACCCGGAAATTAACTCATGCACATACAGACAACTCATTTGTGTGTGTGTATGTGTGTGTGTGTGAGAGAGAGACAGAGTCTCACTCTGTTACCCTGACTGGAGTGCAGTGGCACAAACTCGGCTCACTGCAAGCTCCGCCTCCGGGGTTCACGCCATTCTCCTGCCTCAGCCTCCCTAGCAGCTGGGACTACAGGTACACACTGCCATGCCCAGCTAATTTTTTTGAGA
This sequence comes from Colobus angolensis palliatus, assembly GCF_000951035.1. Lineage (NCBI taxonomy): Eukaryota > Metazoa > Chordata > Mammalia > Primates > Cercopithecidae > Colobus > Colobus angolensis. The sequence continues at coordinate 7,912,439 of NW_012121820.1, read as the reverse complement.
CAACTCATTTTTTTTTTTATTTTTTTTTTTTTTTTTGAGACGGAGTCTTGCTCTG
>NW_012121820.1:7904935-7910558 GCF_000951035.1 Colobus angolensis palliatus | reverse complement strand
TTGTGCCATTGCACTCTAGCCTGGGTGACAAGAGGGAAGGGGCCCCCCCCCAAAAAAAAAAAAAAAAAAAAAAAAAGTTTCTGCACGGCCTTTAATCCTCACACTTTGGAGGCCAAGGCAGGCAGATCACCTGAACCTAAGGTGGGGAGTTTGAGACCAATCTGGCCAACATGGTGAAACCCTGTCCCTACTAAAAATATAAAAATTAGCCAGATGTGGTGGTACATGTCTGTAATCCCCGCTACTTGGGAGGCTGAGGCAGGAGAATCACTTGAACCCAGGAGGCAGAGGGCAGAGTTTGCAGTGAGCTGAGATTGGGCCACTGCACTTCAATCTGGGCAACAGAGCAAGATTGTGTCTCAAAAAAATAAATATATATGTATATATCAATAAAGAGACATAATTGGGCAAAGGGGATTTGTCCCAATGGTCTTAACAGTGCCACAAATCATTTTAACACTTTTGGGTATAGCCAGAACCATCCTAGTAGTCTGAAATACAAAAGTGAGGCCCAGACTTCTTAAGGAGGTGGGGCTGGATGCCAGAAATTAAGAGGATAGGAGCCAGAGACAGGTAAGCAGAAACTTTACAAGAAAAAACAATGGAAGATAAACAAAGACCCTAGGCCTCTGCAGGTGGGCTGTGAGAGAAGAGGTTTCAGAAGAGAATGAACTCAGGATGACAGTCTTACAGACAGACCCCTGGCCATTGCAGAAGCATTTCTGGGCTCCTTGGCACCCCCAGTCCGGGAAGCACTGCGGGACACTGGAGGCCTTGGAGCTCATGGGCGCCAGAACCCAGGCTTCCATGTAGTGAGTTATGTCCTGGCAGTACAGTCCTAAGATCTTACAGGAGCCCTCCTACCCCCTGTTCCAGCCCTGGGACACAATTGCCATGCTACATGCTTCCTTCCTATAATTAAAGAAGGAAACCCTCAGGGCACCCCACTCCATCACTCACCTCTCACCAGGGACCAGGTACCAGGGTGGGTGTCCTCTTCCTGAAAAAGAAAGACTTAGATGAAGCAGTCCCTTGTGAAACAGGCAGCCATTAGCACCAGGGCCAAGCCTAGGTGAGAACTCTCAGGCCCTGCCTGGCAGCCCACAGCCAGGCAAGGTTGAGATACCAAGTTACTCTACAGATTTTGTCTTTTTTTTTTTTTTTTTTTTTTTTTTTGAGACAGAGTCTGACTCTGTTGCCCAGGCTGGAATGCAGTAGCGTGATATCAGTTCACTGCAACCTCTGCCTCCCAGGTTCAAGCAATCCTCCTGCCTCAGCCTCCACAGTAGCTGGGATTACAGGCGCCCACCACCAAGCCCAGCTCATTTTTGCATTTTTTGTAGAGACGGGGTTTCACCATGTTGGCCAGGCTGGTGTCAAACTCCTGACCTCAGGTGATCCACCTGCCTCGGCCTCCCAAAGTGCTGGGATTACAGACATGAGCCACCACACCCGATCTCAATTATTTTTTAAGCATTAGTTTGGTGAAAAAACATTTTGATATTCTTTAAAACAAGCAAGTATTACTTTTGTGATCTTTTAAAACTGATTAGATGAAAAAACGGAAAACGTAACATAAGAAGAATACTTTTAAAAAAAAAGCAGCATCAGCACCACCTGGAAGCTTGCTATTTATACAGAATCTCAGACCCACCTGAAACCTACTGCATTGGAATTTACATTTTAACAACTCCGGTGATTTGCTTTCTCAGTGCACAAGTTGTAGTCTGTGAAAAGTCAGGAGCTATCAGGAAAGGAGATCTACTTCCCTGGGTACTTGAATGAAGGTTTCTTCTACATCTATGACTGCTACCCATAAAATGTGAAATACCCTCATCAGGAATCTATACCGCTCTAAAGACTCATAGTGAGATGTTAAGTATCCCTTTCTCCTTCCTAATAGCAGCCTATTTCCTTTCAAGGAATTCTCTTCCCCTGTTCTATGATGTCTTGTTGTGAGGGTTAATTTCAGGTGCCTGCTAACCCAAACAAGCCAGAGAAGCAAGTCTTTTCTCTAGGTTCTCAACCAGGGGCGATTTTGCCCCCCAGGGGACATTTTGGCAACATGTGGAAACATTTGTTTGTAACAAATGACAGGGAGAGATATTGGCATCTAGTGAAAAGCAGCCAGGGCTGCTGCTAAACATCATATACTACCCAGGACGGCCCCACAGCAAATAATTATCCAGCCCAAAATATTAATAGGACCAAGGCTGCGAAACCCTGAATGAGTCATTACACACATTCTCTCTCTTTCAGGAAGTCTCAATCTTGAGAGAAGGGGGAAAGAGAAATAGAACATCGCTGTCACAGCAGCGTCACTGTGCCCCAACTCTTCCCGCCTAGATGATCTGCTTCCTGCCTCTTGACCCTCCAGAGTGCTGTCAATTTCCTACCATGGATCCGTAGCTTTGCATAAATCATACGAGCCTCAATTTCCTTCCAGCTCACTGTCTTTTGCCCAAGTTAGCCAGTATCTTTCTGTTGATGGTAACCAAGAACCCTTATGCCCAACCATCCAGTTAGAGGAGGACTCCATTCCAGAGCAGGGCAGGCTTACCCAGCTGCTAGGCTAAGCACACACTTCAAGCATCAGCAAGCAACTGGCAAGTTCAGCTTGAATGAACTTAACCAGAATCTGCAATCAAGACAACGAGAAAGAAACTATTTTAATTTTATATAAATGTTTAATTTTACATCACGTGAGTTAAACAGTTCATTATTTGGGACCCTGATGTTCTGGGCCATCTGGTGGGGCAGGCTTGCTCTTGTTTTGAGTTTCAGTGCTAAGAAGGAAGAGGAAAACAAGAGAGAGAAGAGATCAAGTTGTTTATATTATCTGGCTTCAGGTGAGAGAGTACTGAAAAGAGAAGCCTATGTTTAAAGGAAAAAAATACTAAAACTGGGAAAGTATTGAACATGGAAAGATGTAACCTATACACTGAAGTACAGCACAATGGAAAAACCAAAAAATTAAAACCAAGAATACTGTATATCAAGAAATAACAATCTGCAAGCCAAAAAGTGTTGCAGAAGGAATGGAGGCTTTATCATCAAATACACCTGTTGGTTTAACTAAACTAAGATTGAAAGTAAAAGCCTTAGCCTGGGAAACATAGTGAGACCCCATCTCTACAAAAACTGAAAAATTAGCCAGGTGTGGTGCTGCACACCTGTGATCCCAGCTACTTCAGAGGCTGAGGCAGAAGGATTGCTTGAGCCCAGGAAGTCAAGGCAACAGCGGGCCATGTTTGAGCCACTGTACTCCAGCCTGGGTGACAGAGTAAAACCCTGTCTCAAAAAAAAAGAGAAAGAATGTAAAAGCCTTTGAAGCCATTTGGCAAAGATCATGGAAAACAAGGCAAGCAACGGCTGCAGAGTTCCAAAACCTTGTTAAATATAATAAATAAGGAAATATTTAAAAATTGAACACCTTAACAATTAAAAATCATATCGATCTATTATATTGTTGAATGACAAAGGCCTATTACAGGATGATTCTACGCATATCAACATTTGCATATATGCATAAAGCAAGTCTGGAAGGACCTTCACGAGCGTGTTAACAATGGTCGCCTATGGGGAGGGAGATCTTTTTTTTTTTGGTGCATTAGCAATCTTGATGGTTTCAAATGTCATCACCAGGGAACAACAGACACTGGGGCCTACTTAGGGTGGAGGGCAATAGGAGAGTGAGGATTAAAAACTATCTATCTGATATTATGCTGATTACCTGGGTGACAAAATTTTCTGTACACCAAACCCCCAAGACACGCAATTATCACATGTAACAAACCTGCATATGAATCCCTTTAAAGTAAAATACAAGCTGAAAGGGAAAAAATAAAACCTCTTCACCATCTTTCAGATAGTAATTTTTTTCATTGCTTCTTCAGTGTACACAAATATTCTTTTACATCATTCACACTTCTTCTTTGAACTTTTCTATACTGTTTAAATATCTCAATAATGCTTATGAATCCCATTTTTAAAAAAACAACAGCAAATTAACAAATAAAAAGGAGAAGGAGGAAAGTGAGGAGGAGAAAAAGAATAACAAAAAAGACTTGTGATCCTAAGCATATAAACAGCTCTGAAATTGCAGGAAAGCTGAAAAAGAAAAACAAGAGAAAGGTAAAGGAAGAATGATCATTTATAATATTACTAAATTGGGCCAGGTGCGCTGATAGCAAGCAGCTGATAGCAAGCTTTCACTTTATCTTTGAGAATGCCTTTTGAGTCTCTCGCCTGGAAATGGTCTATGACAGACTTCTGCTGCCCTCTAGTGAGCAGAACATGAAACACCCAGCAAAGAATTTTTACCAGTCACATGACCTCTTCTTTGCTTATATTGCTGAATCTCTAGGGAGCTAGACTTCTCCACACAATCCCTTGAGGAGAAGGCTTAACTTGCATATGAAAGGAAAGACACCTCTCCCAACTCAAGAGCAACCCACTGCCAGGATACGCTCTGGGCTTCCTGCCTTCCTCACCCCACTTACACGCCTTACCAACAACATCATTCCCCCCTGGGAGCAGTGGAGGCTGCAGGGGCCCATAGTATTGCTGGGGGCCAAGGGCACATATGGAGTCCGAGATTTCCACAACCAGATGGTGAAGAAGTGGGGTGGGGAAGGAAGGAGCTGCGTGGTTCTGGTCAAAGAACAAGTCTTTCTCAGCCCACACTGGAGCTCCAGACATTCCTGCCCACGATGAGGAAGCTGAGGAGCAGGGCGGGGGAGGAGGGTGGCTTTTCAACCTGGTCAGAGGCTAATTTTGGGGTGCAAAGTGAGAGAGTAGGATCAGGGTCCACTGAGACCTGCTCCCGGGTCATTTCCACCCCAGGACCAAGGCTGAAATGGACTTAAACCCTGAGGAAGGAAAGGTTCTAACAGTTTCTTTAGTTCAGGGTTCAACAGTAGAGAAAGCTGCCCAGAAAGACCTGGGGGTGGGAATTTGGCCCCAGTTCAGCCTCTGATCTCCAGCTTTCAAATTTAACCCTTCAGCACTCCCTCTCGTTCTCTCTCTTCCTTCAAATGTAACCCTTCAGCACTCTGTCTCATCTCTCTCTCTCATCCCTATCTCTATCTCTCTATATATCTCTCATCTCTCTCTCATCCCTATCTGTATCTCTCTATATATCTCTGTCATCTCTCTCTCTCATCCCTATCTCTATCTCTCTATATATCTATCTCATCTCTCTCTCTCTCATCTCTATCTCTCTATATATCTATCTCATCTCTCTCTCTCTCTCATCTCTATCTCTATCTCTCTATATATCTCTCTCTCTCTATCTCTCTCTCTCGACGTTGCTACCTGTGAGCAGGTCAGCAGCTCCCACCGGAAAGAATGAGTCTCCAGACAAAGGAGGAAAGGTCTGCAAGGAGCAGCTCTCCTATTGCTCAGCCTGAGCTGTACCTGGGGCTCACACCTGCCCTCCATTCCCACTCTCCACCCTGACAGAACATCATTCTGCAATATTTTAGGATTCCCAGACTGTTGTTGTTTTTCATTGAAAGTTCTACCCTACTGTTTTTTTTTTTTTTTTTTTTTTTTTTTTTTTGAGACGGAGTTTCGCTCTTGTTGCCCAGGCTGGAGTGCAACAGCAGAATCTCAGCTCACT
>NW_012121820.1:7894332-7898098 GCF_000951035.1 Colobus angolensis palliatus | reverse complement strand
CACACCTGGCTAATTTTTGTATTTTTAGTAGAGACGGGGTTTCACCGTATTGGCCAGGCTGGTCTCAAACTCCTGACCTCAAGTGATCTGCCTGCCTCGGCCTCCCAAAGTGTTGGGATTACAGGTGTGAGCCACTGCGCCCAGCCACTGCTGAGTTTTTGTGACTTCTCCCCCTTGTTTTCATTCTGGCATGTGAAATTCTGGTTTCTACCTGGTTCGGAACATTCATCTCTTTTGAGTAGAGTAGATGTATGTCAATGTTGCCTGATTCAAAAAACAGTGGTTGGCATGAACCTCACAGTGGCCATACCAGGAATATCCATGACTCCAGGATCATGTTGCAGGGAACTGGGAAGGGTCAGTGTCTGTGTGATGGGCTGCTGAACATTTTGGAAGATCCCTCTTCCACTGTTTTATCATTTTGTTGTTTATTTAAAAACTCAAATACATGCACATAGTTTTTTTTAAAAAGAAATCATATTATCACACCACCACACCTGACTAATTTTTGTATTTTTAGTAGAGACAGGCTTTCTACTACAACAGTCAAAGGCACAACTACTCAGAAGGCTGAGGCACGAGAATTGCTTGAACCCAGGAGGCGGAGGTTGTACTGAGCAGAGATAGTGCCACTGCACTCCAGCCTAGGCAACAGAGTGAGATTTCGTCTCAAAAAAAAAAAAAGATAACTAATTAAATAAATTATCCATTCATAGAGTTCTATTAAAAGAATATATGTGACATGAAAGATCTCCAAGATATACAATATAATCCATTTCATATAAATAAAAAACATAACTTTAAAAAATTATCTTGGTCCCAAGAACCTAGGGACGTCCCCTCCCTAAAATAAAGCTACCTGGAGGGGACAAACTACTTGTCTTGGAGCCAAGGGCTGGCCCTCAAGGAAGGAGGTCCAAGGTAGGAACATTCCAGCAACTACAAGAAACTAGCCACTCGGCCGGGCACAGTGGCTCACGCCTGTAATCCCAGCACTTTGGGAGGCTGAGGCAGGTGGATAGCCTGAGGTCAGGAGTTCAAGACAAGCCTGGCCATCATGAAACCCCACCTCTACTAAAAATACAAAAATTAGTAGGGCATGGTAGCACGCCTGTAGTCCCAGCTACTCAGGAGACTGAGGCAGGAGAATCGCTTGAACCCGGGAGGCAGAGGGTGCAGTGAGCCGAGATTGCGCCACTGCACTCCAGCCTGGGCAACAGAACAAGACTACATCTCAAAAAAAAAAAACTAGCCACTCACCCCTGTTACACCCTCAACCTACATTCTCCAATAAAAGAAAGAAGGTCAGCAGGTCTAAAAGAGACTGACCTCCACCCCCACCAGGTCTTGAGAAAGACATCTAAGGCAAGTCACTCTCAGTTTAGTTTCCACCCATCTCTCCCCTAGCCATACCCAACCAAAACCCATTTTCAGAGTCGTCACAAAGAATGGATTACCCATCTGTCCTAAATATGTAAATCGTGCAATCCCACAGGCACACACATACCCTCTAGCTCTCCCATATCATCTGAGCCCTCAAACAGCACAGACAAGAGGTCAGCACCAGCCTTTATTGGGAAAGAGAAGCACCACACACCCACTGCCCAATCCAGGGCTGTTTCCCAGGCTCTGGTCAGCGGCAGGAGGAGAAGCAGAGCAGAGAGGGCCATGAGTGCTCCTGGAAATGTCACAAGCCCCAGGATGTCACCCTCTCTTGACTGCCAGGAAAAGCTTCCAGAGTTACCACAGAAGTTCCAGACAAATCAGCACAGCTAGGGCACTGGGATCTCTGCAAGTAGAAGAAATATCAAGTCACAGCTGTGCCCTCCTGGCTTCAGCTACCCGAAATGTTTTCCCTCCACCCTAGGAAAGCTTAGCCTATATTGCTCTCAAAAGTCTTAAATGGCTCCTTGCTTCCCAGACAATCCAATCCAAACTGGCACTGAAGGCTCTTATTATTCAGATGTCAACTTTATATCTCCTGTTATTAAAAAAAAAAAACTGGAGATATGGTCAGGCACAGTGGCTCACGCCTGTAATCCCAGCACTTTGGGAGGCCGAGGTGGGCGGATCACCTGAGATCAGGAGTTTGAGACCAGCCTGGCCAACATGGTGAAACCCCGTCTTTACTAAAAATACAAAAATCAGCTAGGTATGACAGCGGGTACCTGTAATCCCAGCCTTGGGAGGCTGAAGCAGGAAAATTGCTTGAACCCAGAAGGCAGAGGTTGCAGTGAGCTGAGATTGTGCCATTGCACTCTAGCCTGGGTGACAAGAGTGAAACTCCATCTCAAAAAAAAAAAAAAACCAGTGGAGATATGTCTGTTCCTTTACCCACACTGCCCCCACTTCTCACCTCCCAAACCATATCCCACACATTCCCACCCTGTGTTCCTTTGCCAGCAATCACCAGATTACATGTCTGGCATGCCCGTGTGCTATCCTCACTTTGTCGCATCTGCCTAGCCTTAAGGGCCTCGATCAAATCCCACCTCTCCCAGGGAGCCACACCTGGGAACAAGTGTAAGCCTGTACTGTTTATATGAGGGTTCTCATCTGGGACCAGGTTCACCACACCCGGGAACAGATGTAAGCCTGTACTGTTTGCATGAGGGTTTTCATCTGGGACATAGGTTCTTTCTCTCCAACTAGACTTTTCCTGACCTTCTGAAATCCCCTTCCCAGCACCTAAGCCAGTGCTTTGCACATAGCAGTTGCCTGTTATTGTTGATGACAATGGACTGTACTCACCTAATTCAGAATCAGACCTCACAGTCCAGTTGGGGTTCATGGTCAGTTTTGGGGGCAGGACTGGTGGGACACAAAAGCGGCCACAGCCTGACTTGCAGCACTTTTCTCCAGCTTGACAGTTCTCATCCATCACACAGCTGACAATGCACAGGCCCACCAGAACTTTTGGACAATCACCACCCCGCCCTGTGGGAACAACAGGCACAAGAAAAGGGACAGGGTGTCAGCTCCACTATCTCCATGTTCCCATCTAGAACTTACACACAGAGGCTCCTGACCCTCACTAGACCCAACTAAACTAGCTGGGAAACCATGGAGCTGGAGGACCTGAGAACCTTTAGGAACCCAAGAGAACTCTGAGCCCAGAGTTTTCAAATGGTGCCCCAAAGGGAGTTTCCAAGAGGTAACTCAGGGATTGATAACCCTGCAGGTTTGGGGTGGGGGTGATGACGTGTGGCAGGGACAAGCCTCCCAGACCACCACCCTCTCCCCCTATGCTCTGGATTCATAGTGTCACTTCCTCACGGTGACCTCTGCCACCCTAGACAAGGTTTGATGTCGCTGCTTTGTGTTCCTGTAGCACCCTGTATACTTCCTCTCATCAAACTTTATGATAATCTCTTATTTAAAAGGAATATGTCTATCTTCCCTGATGGCCTATAAGCTACATAAGGACAAGAGTCTGTCCTCAGCCTTGAGCATTGCCTGGGAATCTAAAGGAACTAAGATAGCACCAGAGTCAATGATTCTTTAATGGAGATCCACAGTGCCTGGCACTCAAAAATATTTGTTTTTTAAAAATGTTGAAGAAAAAAAGGCATTGGAACAGGAATGGTTTTATGTTTATATATATGTGTGTGTGTGTGTGTGTGTTTCCGGCTGGGCGCAGTGGCTCATGCCTATAACTCCAGCACTTTGGGAGGCCGAGATGGGCGGATCAGGAGTTCAAGACCAGCCTGGTCAACATGATGAAACCTCATCTCTACTAAAAATACAAAAATTAGCGGGGCATGGG
>NW_012121820.1:7884686-7887737 GCF_000951035.1 Colobus angolensis palliatus | reverse complement strand
TGCCCGCCTCAGCCCCCCAAAGTGCTGGGATTACAGGTGTGAGCCACTGTGCCCGGCAGGGGTTGGTTTTTTGTTTTTGTTTTTTTGTTTGAGATGGAGTCTTGCTTTTGTCGCCCAGGCTGGAGTGCAGTGGTGTGATCTCTGTTCACTGCAACCTCTGCCTCCTGGGTTCAAGTGATTCTCCTGCCTCAGCCTCCCGAGTAGCTGGGATTACAGGCACCCGCCACCATGCCTGGCTAATTTTTGTATATTTAGTAGAGATGGGGGTTTCACCATGTTGGCCAGGCTGGTCTCGAACTCCTGACCTTGTGATCTGCCTGCCTTGGCCTCCCAAAGTGCTGGGATTATAGGCTGAGCCACAGCACTTGGCCGCCTACCATTTTTCTACATCTGGAATATCTCCACCCCAGTCTAAGCCCCAGTCATTTCTCCCAGCCTGCCACAATAGTCTCCTAACTGGTCTTCCATCTTCTACACTTGCCCCCATCCATTCTTCATATACCGGCAGAGTGGTCTTTTTAAAATTAAAACTGGACAAGGCCTCTCCTGCTTTTAAACCTCTTCAAAGGCTTCCTATTGCACTTAGAATAAAGCTTAAGAGAGAAACCCTGAAGATCCCCCAAAGTCTGGGCCCTGCCTACCACTCCAACCTCAAATGAAAGTAGCCTCCTTCTGTTTTCTTCCATTACCGTCAAAGCACTCATCACATCTTGCGGTTATTACGTATTTGTTTTCTCAATTATTTCCTGTTTGTCACACCACGACAAAGCCCCGGGGGGCAAGGACCATGACTGCCTTGCTCACCACTGCAGACCTACATGCCAGGTAGGGTAGCCACACTCAATATACAGTGAATAAATGAATAAGTGGGTGAGTAAACAGACAGGTCAGGCATCAGATAGGTGGGGAGGTGGAGAATGGGTGGACCAGAACACAGAGGTACTTGGCATGACCATATGAGCTCTTGAGCATTATCTGGCAGGTTTACTGCAGACTTTTCAAAATGTATTTCTGACCGGGTACAGTGGTTTGTGCCTGTAGTCCCAGTTTCTCAAGGGGCTAAGGCAGAAGGATCACCTGAGCCCAGGAGGTTGAGGCTGCAGTGGGCTGAGATCATACCACTGTACTCCAATGGTTAAATAAATAAATAAATAAAATGCATTTCTTCTCAACTGCATTATCACTAAATATCCTTATCCCCGTTTTACAGATGATAAAAGTGAGGTTCAGAGAAATGAACGGACTTACCCAAGGCCACACAGCAAGCAAGCAAAAGAGCCAGGACACAGACCCATGTTCAGATTAGAACTGTGTCATGAGAGCAGGACCCAATATCTGCCCTCGCCCTAAGGCAACCTGATTGGCCCTCCACTGTGCCCAACAGACCGGCACTGGCCATGGTAAACCTCTGGCAATGTCAGAGCTTAAGGAAAGCAGAAATTTTTCATAGCCCTGGAAGGAGAGCTTCCCATAGAGTTGGGTATAGCAACCAGTCCTTTTGGGTAAGTGGCCTAGCCCTCCCCTAGGGCTGGAGCTGTAGAAAAGTAGTTAACTGCCAACGCAATAGCCAGTATCACCTCCCACCAGGCTAGGAACCCCACTCAGCCCAGCAGGCTCTGGGACATCTGCGGGAGATCACTATTCTAGCCTGCTCGCCAAGCTCCAGTGGAAAAGGAAGCCCTATCTGGGCTGGCCAGGGGCCAGAGCAGCTCACAAAGGTACTGTGCCTGGGTGCCAGCCTCGCCCTTAGCCCCTACAATTCAGCCCTCAGCTTCAAACACTGGGAAGATTACAGCAAGCCCTACATGCCAGCAGTCAGTGACCTGCCTGAGACAGATTCCCAGGCTGGTTCCAGAGCTGGGCCTCAAGAGTCCTGGCAAGGAGAACAACCTTCCATTCTCTCTAATGGGCAGGCTGCCCAAGATAGCTGCCTAAGCCAGGCACAGACAGACCCAGCGGGTACCAGCAAGGGGCCTCCTACCTGGGGAGGTTTGACTGGAAGGAAAAAGGTTGTCACATGTTACAGAGCTTCAGGGTCTCAGAGAGGAATTGATCAGGGGAGAAGAAAACCATCCTGGTTTTGAATAAAGGGGCTGGTTAGAAATTGTACTCCTGCCAGGCATGGTGGCTCACACCTGTAATCCCAGCACTTTGGGAGATCGAGGCGGGTGGATCACCTGAAGTCAGGAGTTTGAGACCAGCCTGACCAACATGCTGAAACCCCGTCTCTACTAAATACAAAACATTAGCTAAGCATGGTAGCACATGCCTAAAATCCCAGCTACTTGGGAGACTGAGGCAGGAGAATCACTTGAACCTGGGAGGTGGAGGTTGCAGTGAGCCGAGATCGCACCATTGCACTCCAGCCTGGACAACAATAGTGAAACTCAGTCTCAAAAAAAAAAGAAATTGTCCTCCTGACCCAGTCCACTTAGGAGGCAAGAGGAAGGAAGTTAATACATACTGAGGGCAAAACAGTTTGCATAATTTAAATAATTACGACAAGCCTTCAAATTTTATTCTTCCCACCTTACAGAGAAGGGAACTAAGGCTCAAAAAGACTTGCCCAGGGACCTGCTGGCCAGTAACTGGCAAACCTCAGGCTTGAACCCAGGACTCCAACAACCCAAACCTAGGATTTTCCACTCTAACATGCCACCACATGCATTCAGATGAGAGAATGGTTCCAGTTCCTTTAAAAACATACTAAGAGGCATTCAAAACAGCAGAGAAGAAAATAAAATACCTAGGCATAAATATATGAAGAAATATTTTAACACTATAAAACACCCTGAAATATGCGAAATACACTTGATCAACGGGAAGACATAGGATTCAACATAGGCCAGGCACAGTGGCTCATGCCTGTAATCCCAGCATTTTGGGAGCCAAGGTGGGCAGATCACCTGAGGTCAGGAGTTCGATATCAGCCTGGCCAACATGGCAAAACCCCATCTCTACTAAAAATACAACAAAAAATAGCCAGGTGTGGTGGTGGGTGCCTGTAATCCCAGCTACCGGGAAGGCTGAGTCAGGAGAATTGCTTGAACC
>NW_012121820.1:7881206-7884636 GCF_000951035.1 Colobus angolensis palliatus | reverse complement strand
CCGGGAGGCAGAGCTTGTAGTGAGCCGAGATCGCGCCACTGCACTCCAGCCTGGGCAACAGAGCGAGACTCCGTCTCAAAAAAAAAAAAAAAATATGTTTCCAACTAAGATTTCATTTGGGGCAGGGGAGAAGCTTTTTGTTAAAAATTAGATCTGAAAATCAGGATCTTAGGCAACTCCCTCATTTTACAGATAAAGAAACTTGGGCTCAAAAAGAAGGGTTTGCTTAACCGAGGTCACAGAGCAAAACCTCAGCAGAATCAAGACCAAAAGCCACACTGTCTGTCTTCCAGCCCAAGTAGTTCCTACTGACCCACAGTGCAGTCCCCCTAGCTCTTTTAACGTCAGCATAGCCCCTCGGCCCTAGAAGAAGAGGTTGCTTTGGGTTGGAGGACTAGAGGGACAAGAAGAATGAGAATCCTAGCTCCTCTCAGGAAGAGAAAGAGAAGCACTCTTCTCAGGAAACACTCAAGCATTTCTTCCCAAAAGAGCCAACATACCTCCCTCAATGTCTCCGACGCAGGTGTGACCACAGCCAGTGCTGCAGCATTTATGCCCCTGGGGACAGGATGCATCCCCATCACACAGCTCCTCACACGGAAGGGGGTCAGCAGGACATTCACCACCAAACTCTGCTACAGAAACAAAGCATTGGAGCCCAGAGATGCTCAGGCCCACAGTATGAAATACATTTTTCATTGTATCCCATGTGTATGTTTATATATAGCTATATATTTATATACATATATCATATACACATATAGTTATGTATTTCTATACATATATTATATACATATATAATGTACATATGTGTGTGTATCATGTATCTGCAATACATCTGATTTTTTTCAGACAGGGTCTCACTGTGTTGCCCCGGCCAAAGTGCAATGGCACAATCATAGCTCATTGCAGCCTCAAACTCCTGCATTCAAGGTATCCTCCCGCCACAGCCTCCTGGTAGCTAGAACTACAGGCACATGCCACCAGGCCTGGCTAATTTTATTTATTTATTTTGTAGAGAAAGAGTCTCACTACGTTCCCCAGGCTGTTATCAAACTCCTGGCTCAAGTGATTCTCCCACCTGAGCCTTCCAAAGTGCCAAGATTACAGGCGTGAGCCACCACACCCAGCCCACCTTGATATTTTATATTCTAGTTCTTCTTTTTCCTAGTTACTAAATTGCTTTCAAGACTCACAGTTTGAAAAACACTGTTCAGATCTAACCCACTGCGGCCAATATTCTCCCTGAATTCTCCCTGTGGCAGACATTTATAATAGTGGCCTCCAGTGAACTTTATCTCCTGGGATTCAGGCCCTTGTGTAGTCCCCTTCCATGCCTACTCTGGGTTTGACCATCTGACTGACTTTGACAAATGGGACATTAGCAAATGTAATGTAAGCAGAGGTTTGATAAGCACTTGCATACTGGGGCTTGTCCACTCAGAATACTTCCTCTTGGAAACCAGCCGCCATGTTATAAAGCAGCTTGAACTATACTATGGGATGACGAGATGCCCTGTGGAGACCGAACCTAGAAGAGAGGTCATCCTGGACGTGGTGGCTCCAGCTGAGCTCCCTGCTGAGCTCCCAGCTGACTGCAGCTAAATGAATGACCACAGCTACATCATGTGGGTATATGTACTTCCCAGCCAAGCTCAGGCAACCTACATAACTGTGAAAAAGAGTAACTATATTGCCTTAAGTCATGAAGTTTGGAGATGGTTTGTTATGCAGCAATAGATACCGGATACTAAGTTTATTCTGAGAGGCAACAGGTCCAGCTAAAATGATTTGTTTCCCCATATTCTCTTGCAACTAGGGGTGATCACAAACTAGGACATAAACTGGGAAACCTTTGTCCTCCTGACACAGGGAATACCCCTTTCAAACTGCTCCCTCACTTCTTTCTTCTTCCAGTCCAAAGACAGACATTACACGGAGAGGCAGAGCAGCCTTCTTTCAATGAGGAGGCAACTCAGCATAACAAAATGGTCAAGAATGCAAAGGATTGTTGCATGAAAGGGGAAAAGGTTAGCACTCCCCTCGACAAGGATGGAAGAGGCCCTTGGGCCTGAGAACAAGCATACAGTTCAAGCATTGCCACCTACTTTGTGGCATCTAACCATCGTCTTTTAAAATAAATAAATAAATAAATGTAAAAAAAAAAAGAAGAATTGCTAAGAAGAAACAGGGAAATAGTTTCATCCCTGTTAGCATCATGGAGCCACCATCCCAGCCTCAGGACTTCTTGTTATATGAGAAAAACAAACCCCTATATGATTAATTTTCTGTTGTGTGCAGCCAAACACATTCCCTATTAAAATAAACTCAGAGGAGGATCTTGCCCAGAACTACAGAGTGAGTCAGCAGCAAGGCAGGACAACATGCAGCCTCTTGATTTGCGGTAAAGTACTTTTTCTACTACTCTATGCTTAAAACATGCAGGCAACTGGCCAGGGCCCCAGGCGCAGGCACACCCAAAGAAGGCCACATCCAAACCAAAACAATTCACCGTGACTCATTGTCTTAGTGTTTACTTCAAGTTTCTTAAGTAAAGAGAAAGGTGACAGGCAATTAAAGAATTTCGCAGAAAACCAAAGCAAGACTGGCCCAGTGCCTCTGAGTAGGAACAGGTAAGTATGATTGCATACAGCTGCCTCCAGGATGTCTCCTGTGATGGAAAAAGCAAGTACTGGAATCCAAGGAGAATATGTGCAGCTAAACAACCCAGGCATCATAACCCTGTATCCTGGGATTTTCCTGAACAGCCCCTATTTCAAATATCCTGTGCTATTGCGAGATCACGTCAAAACTATGTGTCCTGATTTTTGACTCAGAAAATGTGGTCACCGTAATCACCAAATGCATCTCCCTGCACCTCCCCACCTGCTTGACAAACACTGAAATCCATTTAACAAGGAACAAAAGCCTTCTATCTCACAGTTGAGAAGGGGGGGGCATAAAAATCTCCCTGGTGGAAAAACCCAGTGACATAATCTTCTCATAAAATTATGCCACGTGCCCTAGAATCTGGGAGTGCCATACATCCCAGATTTCACCATTTTGCGGAGCTTGGCCCTGAGATGACTAAAGCCAGGAGCTCTCCGCTACTCTCTGCCCTCGTCCTCAAGACCAGGCATGGAGCACTTACCTCTACCCTTTTCCAGGCCAGTCTTCCTGGAGGCCTGGAGGGTCACAGCACTTCGCTTTTGACCAATGACCAGCAATGCCACCCAGTCTGACACCCTGCCTTATACATGAATCCCTGCCACATGATCCCTTTCTCTCAGCTCTAACACCTGGAATTAATGGGGCCTCACTACCTCCAAGCCAGATTATGCTATCCTTTACTAGCATAGTAAAGGATTAAGCTAGACAGCCTTTACACCTCCTTTTTTTTTTTTTTTTTTTTTTTTTGAGGCAGGGTCTT
>NW_012121820.1:7873275-7875347 GCF_000951035.1 Colobus angolensis palliatus | reverse complement strand
AAAAAAAAAAAAAAAAAGAAAATCATGAAACACGAGGAAAATAGGAAGGGGTTAGACAAAGAAGATATGCTATCAATTTCTAACACATTTTAGGGGCCTCTCAAGGGAACAGAGAAGGAATAGAACACAGAGCCCTGTCACCTCTACCTCCAAATTTTCTCAACCGTGTCACCTTTCTCCATCCCTGCTGCTACCTCCCTAGTTTCACTGGTCTACATCTTCATCTGCCTTCATTCTCTCCCTCCCATTTCTACTGTAACCATACTAGCTTTCTTTCCATTTCTCAAATGTGGCAAGCTCCTAGTCATCTTAAGACCTCTGCATGTGCTTCTCTCTCTTCCTGGAATGTCCATCGTACCCTTCAGCTGGCTAACTTCAGCTCTCCCTCCAGGTTGCAGCTTAAATGTCACTCCAGACATGCCATCCTCAACCACCCAATCCAATGTGAGTTCTCGGCCGGGCATGGTAGCTCACGCCAATCTTTGGGAGGCCAAGGCAGGTGGATCACTTGAGGCCAGGAGTATGAGACCAACCCAGCCAACATGGTGAGACCCCATCTCTCCTAAAAATACAAAAATTAGCCAGGTGGGGTGGCATGTGCCTGTAATCCCAGCTACTCGGGAGGCTGAGGCAGGAGAATTGCTTGAGCCCAGGAGGTAGGTGGAGGTTGTAGTGAATCAAGATCATGCCACTGCACTCCAGCCTGGGCAACAGAGCAAGACTGTCAAAAAAATAAAAATAAAAATAAAAGTGAGTTCTCCACTTTACTCTGTCTCTCAGCACCCTTTAATTTTCCTTCCCTGTCCTTATCAGGGTTTGAAAGTTTAAAAAAGTAGAAAAAAAAAAAAGAATATCAGGAGCAAAGGAGTGGGGAAACGTGTGCCACCTTCTGTAAGCATCAAGATTCTTTTTTTTTTTTTCCCATCTCTGCAGATTCTCAGGCTAAGATTTTAACAGAACAGAGAATATCACAACTGATTATAGGAACTAGGAATTACCCAATGGATTTCTTTTTTTTTTTTTTTTTTTTTTTGAGGCAGGGTCTTGCTTTGTCACCCAGGCTGGGGTGCAGTGGCCTCAAACTCTCGAACTCCTGGGCTCAAGCAATCCTCCAGCCTCAGCCTCCTAAGTAGCTGAACTATAGGCACATGCTACCAGGCCCAGCTAATTATTTGTATTTTTTGTAGAGACGGGGTCTCACTATGTTGATTAGGCTTGTTTTGACCTTCTGGCCTCAAGCAACTCTCCCGCCTCAGCCTCCCAAAGTGCTGAGGTTACAGGCATGAGTTGCCATGCCTGGCCCTTTGTACCTCTTTATGCTCACCTGAAATCTGGTTGGTCCTTTTCCTATCCCCAGAGACCTTACAAAAAACCTGGCGGATGCCATTCTTTCAGGCAGGATCCTCTGTCTTTCACTATCCTGGTTTTGCCATGCTAGGTAAGCTCAGTTCCTCATAAGACGTGCTCTCCAAACACCTCACAATTAGCTTTCCAAGAATCAGGAAGAGAAATAGGAATGGTAGCCAGAATGGGGATGACGGTTCCCCACCCATCCCAAGACTCTAAGCTATCCAAAAAAGGAGTGAAGCTGAAGCCAAGGAAATACTCAGTCTGTCCTGCTGCCTCAGCTCCAACCTGCCACTATGTCTAGGAGAAAGATGCCAGTTGCTGTTGGAAAAGTAAAATTTCAGCACTTCTTAACCCAAGAAGGGCCCTCTGAGCTAACAAACTTACTCCGCTTCTCTTGTAAATAGAGAGACAGACAACCAGAGACAGGGATCGGGCTGAGGTCAACAGTAGCAGAACTGAGTCACAAATCCCCAGCTCTGACATAAGGTCTCATGCTCTTTAAACCACATCATGGGCCTGGTTCAGTGACTCATGCCTGTAATCCCAGCACTTTGGGAGGCCGAGGTGGGTGAAACACTTGAGGTCAGGAGTTCAAAACCAATCTGGTCTACATGGTGAAACCCTGTTTCTACTAAAAATACAACAAAAAATAGCCAGGTGTGGTGGTGGGTGCCTGTAATC
Source organism: Colobus angolensis palliatus (assembly GCF_000951035.1). Lineage (NCBI taxonomy): Eukaryota > Metazoa > Chordata > Mammalia > Primates > Cercopithecidae > Colobus > Colobus angolensis. The sequence goes on along the minus strand of NW_012121820.1, from coordinate 7,873,316 downwards.
CCAGCTACCGGGAAGGCTGAGTCAGGAGAATTGCTTGAACC
>NW_012121820.1:7869687-7873225 GCF_000951035.1 Colobus angolensis palliatus | reverse complement strand
AGCTGGGACTACAGGCGCCCTCCACCACACCTGGCTAATTTTTTTTGTATTTTTAGTAGAGACGGGGTTTCACCGTGATAGCCAGGATGGTCTCGACCTCCTGACCTCGTGATCAGCCTGCTTCAGCCTCCCAAAGTGCTGGGATTACAGGCGTGAGCCACCATGCCCAGCTACCCAACGGTTTTCAAAGTGGTCTGCAAATGAGGGTAAGTGGAGGCTGCCCTTCTGGCACCCTTCTCTGTCTGCCCATGTCACATACCACAAATCATCGTGGCTTGTGCACATTTTGTATATCTTTTTTTTTTTTTAAGTTCTCAGAATATAGCAGAATATAAAACCAACAAGTTGATATGTGCATATCTGAGAAATAAACAAGCAGACCAAACAGACCATGAGGTGTGGGGACAGCGTTTCTTACCCGGCTTCTGTTTAGAAATTGGGACTACACAGCTCTTGTTGCAGCCAAACGTGCAGCATTTCTTTACACCTGGACATGTCTCATCAGTGATGCACCTTTTCAAACAGGATTGTTTCCGAATAACCCTGGAGCAATCTCTTTTCCTCCCTATAGCAAAAGGGGAGACAGCCAAAGAAAAGAGAAAATAGGCCCAGCACCGTGGCTCACACCTATAATCCCAGCACTTCGGGAGGCCAAGGTGAGGAGATCACCTGAGGTCAGGAGTTCGAGAACAGCCTGGCCAACATGCAGAAACCCAGTCTCTACTAAAAGTACAAAATTAGTCGGGCGTGGCAGCATATGCCTGTAATCCCAGCTACTTGGGAGGCTGAGGCAGGAGAACCACTTGAACCCGGGAGGCGGAGGTTGTGGTGAGCCGAGATCACGCCACTGCACTCCAGGCTGGGCAACAAGAGCGAAACTCCCTCTCAAAAAAAAGAGAGAGAGAGAGAGAAAATAGTGCCTGGTAACACCCACGGGCACAGCAGAGGGGAAAAACAGAAAAAGGAAGCCCTGAGCTTCATTTAAGCCTCTCAAACCTGGTGTTAAGACAAAGAGACAATAATAACAACAATAGTAATAGCAAATATTTACTGCAGCATTTATTGATGTTTACCTTGTGCCATGAACATCTCATTTGATCCTCACAATTACCCCCATTTTATAGATGAGGAAACTGAGCCTAAAAGCTTAAGATTTATAAAGAGCTAAGGCCTAAGGCTTAAAAAAGTCTGCTTGGCTCTAGGGTCTACTCTCTTAATCATTATCTTAAACAGGCTTCCCTTTACAACTCTTCCCTCCAGCCTTCACAGGAACTTTGAGTCCAAAGAAAAAGACATAGATAATCGATGGTGTGTTCTTTCCTGACAACTAGGGGCACTGAATAATTCTGAATAATTAAAGGAGCAGGAACCCTAAAAGAGTAAAGAAGAAGTACTCTAGGCAAGCGAGACTTCAAGAGGCAACCTAGGAGGTGGGAAGCTCTCTGCTTCCATCTATCCCAGAGGCAATGTCAGAGAGTACGCCCAGATTTTGCCCCTCATGCCAACATACCCTTAGGAATGTCTCGGCAGATCCGACCACAGCCTGTGGTGCAGCACTTCTGCCCAGCCGGACACAATTCATCGCCCTGGCACAGCTCTTTGCATGGGTTCTTATCAGGAGGGCATTCCCCCTCTTTTGCTGCAAAAGATATCATGTGAGTTTGGGGTAACTAGCCAGGCCTCAAAAATGGGGAATGGAGGCCAAACATATTTTAAGGATCTTCAGCCCCTCCAGGCATCTCTATCCAAAATAGTTCTGCACCACTGCACTCTAGCCTGGGTGACAGAATGAGACCCTGTCTCTTAAAAAAAAAAAAAAATTCTGCAACCACCTTCCCCTCCTAATACATAAATACTAACATACATCCACCACTACTAAAGGAGCAGCCATCCTGCAGATAATGAGAGAGAAAGGTTGGGATGATCCTGTTCTCATTTAATGAGTTCTAGGGAAAAGCTAGAACCTCTAGTAAGCCCAACTGGAAGTCCTATCTCCTTGTCCAGAGAGGGTAAAGAAAGCCAGGAAGAACGACCCAGGCCATCCTGAGAATCTATTCATCCAGGCCTGTCCTATAGAGATGATCATCTCCACCTACGAGCAACCTTGCTCTGGCAGAAGGCAGGGGATGACTTCTCTCCCCTAGTCACTTTCTGTTACTGTTTGCCAGGGATCCCAAATGATAGCTCACCATGTTCTCCCGCAGTTATCCAGGATTCCAGGGACCCAAGAGCAAGAAGTGCCTTCAGAAGAAAGAGGCAGCTTAACATCATGATGATGCTGAGAGTTGGGACAAGAGCTTAGTTCAGGCTAGACTTGTACACCTTACCCAGAGTATCAGCTGAGGTATGGGCAGGACTAGGGATGGCCCCAAACCCAGTCCCAAAGCCTTCCCTTTCACAATACTACCAAGAATATCTTCTCCTGACAAGAGGAAGAGGGATTGGCTGCTGGAGTGTGGGGAAATTCCTGGCACTTCCAAAGGGCACATGTGATAGGAGGATCAAACTCTATAAGCAATATACACAATATTCCTGGATGATGAGAAACCTAGGGGGTGGCTGGAAAAATGGAAGGATGGCCATTGGAAAAAGAATCAAAGAGTGCCCTAAAGGGCACTGGAAAGACCTGGCTTTAGCCCAAATGACAGAGGGAGGGACTCATGACACTGCTTAAGAAAATAGCCAAAGCTAATAACATAACCAAGCATAACAAAATTGTTCATCCTAGCAACCCAGAAAAGACAGAATGGAACCGACTACTCAGAAACTATCAAACAGGCCAAGGTGGGCAGATCACCTGAGGTCAGGAGTTCGAGACCAGCCGGGCCAACATGGCAAAGCCCTGTATCTACTAAAAATGCAAAAATCAGCTGGGCGTGGTGGCGCATGCCTGTAATCCCAGCTACTTGGGAGGCTGAGGCAGGGGAATAGCTTGAACCTGGGAGGCAGAGGGCAGAGTCTGCAGTGAGCTGAGATTGGGCCACTGCACTTCAGTGGTTTTGCAGAGGTTGCAGTGAGTGGAGATCACGCCACTACACTCCAGTTTGGGTAAAAGAGTGAGACTCTGTCTCAAAAAAGAAAAAAAAAGGAGAGGGGAGGAAACTATCAAAAACCTACAGAAAGGCAGTAGTTGAATTTGTTAAGAACTAATGAAAAAGCACCAAACACCTACATCTTTGTCCCTCTAGCCCACACAGGCCATTCTTGGACTATATGAAGGCTAGCTGGCAGAACTCAAGAGAACAGTTGCTATGTATGACTCAGATAGTCTGCCTACATATACCTCCTTTATTTCTTTTTCCTCTATTTCTTTTTTTCTTTATCAGTCCTGCTTATGTCTTTGGTCAGCTGTGATACCTAATGGTGTCCACTGGCACTGCTTAGTCCTATGGGCAGGTACAAGGTCAAAACCTCCCTAATGGGATGAAAAAGTTTGGAGCCAGGAAGTTGCCCTTATTGTTATAAGACTGATGTTGGCTCATGGAGATAATTAACATTTGTTGATGGCCTAACACGTGCCTAATATGCTTTTTTTTTT
>NW_012121820.1:7868977-7869637 GCF_000951035.1 Colobus angolensis palliatus | reverse complement strand
GGTCTCAATCTCCTGACCTCGTGATCCGCCCGTCTCGGCCTCCCAAAGTGCTGGGATTACAGGCTTGAGCCACCGCGCCTGGCCTAGCAAGTCTTTTTAAGAAGAGCAGTCTCAGGCTTATTATGCTACCTCTTTTCTGTACATACATATATAATGTATGTACAGAATTATACAACCTGCAGTGAGGTTTTAGAAAAGCATCAGCCAGACACACAGGGAGGCCATGCCATCAACCTACATAAAAGATAATACATATGTGATAATAAGCAAAACAGAGGGTCACAGGGGATCTGGAGTGGTCAGGTTTCATACAGTGGGGAGGTGAGTAATGAGGGGGCCCAAGAAGACAACTCTCAGGCCCAGAATCAGAATCTTCACTCCAAAACCTCTTCCCCCAGGTTGTCCCTGTCTCTGAAAAGAACACCACCATCACCCAACTGCTGAAGCTGAATATCTACCACCCTTCTTTATACCCTGTCTCCCTCAATGCCTGCAGCCACTTACTTCTTCACCCAGTCCCATCAATTCTACCTTCACAAACATGTAAGCCTTCCATTTTTCTTTTTTGTCATTGTTGGTTTTTGGGTTTTTTTTTTTTGTTTTGGTTTTTTTGCTGTTGTTGTTTTGTTTGTTTGTTTGTTTGTTGAGATGGAGTTTTGC
>NW_012121820.1:7861214-7865745 GCF_000951035.1 Colobus angolensis palliatus | reverse complement strand
CAGGAGGCAGAAGTTACAGTAGTGAACTAAAACCACACCACTGCATTCCAGCCTGGGCAACAGAGTGAGACTCCGTCCAAAAAAAAAAAAAAAACTTTGAAAATAATACCCACTTCATAGAGTTATTATGAGAATGAAATAAAGTCATGCCTCTGTGATTTGAACAAAATCTAAGCATGTAGCCAGTTTTCAGTAAAAGTTGTCTAGTATTGTTAAAGAATTCTGTGTCCATAATTGACTGGGCAGGCTGAGAAAGAATATGTTTCCGACATGCCCCCTCACCCTGTCTCCCTCCTGAATGCAGTTTCACAGATCCTGCCATCTCTATGGATCTCCTCCGAGCTGTCCTGCAGCCTAGCATCAATGAGGAGATCCAGACTGTCTTCAACAAGTACATGAAGGTGAGAGGGACACAGGATAAAAAATAACGGGAAAGACTCATGAGGAGCCCAGTCCTTCCTTGCATCACCAGTCTGTCTCTTTCCTACACACAGATATCTAAAGTTTTCCTTTTTTGTTTTTTGTTTGTTTGTTTGTTTTGTGTTTTTGAGACAGTCTCAGTCTGTCACCCAGGCTGGAGTGCAGTGGCATGATATCGATTCAGTGCAACCTCCACTTCCCAGGTTCCAGCGATTCTCGTGCCTCAGCCTCCCTAGTAGCCAGGATTACAGGCGCCCGCCACCACGCACGGCGAATTTTTGTATTTTTAGTAGAGACGGGGTTTCACTGTTGACTAGGCTGGTCTCAAACTCCTGACCTCAAGTGATCTGCCCACCCACCTTGGCCTCCCAAAGTGCTGAGATTATAGGTGTGAGCCAGCGTGCCCGGCCAGCTTTCAAATTTTTAATCCTCCAAGAATTTTATCCCTTCCTTGAGGGTAATTCAGATATCTTTTTTTTTTTTTAATCTGCCCTTGTCACTCACTGTCACGTATTTTTTTTTTTGTTTTTTGCTAACCTCTTGTAAGAATGAAATGACTTAAATGTACTGTGCTGCGCACTGCACTTGGGCCATAACAAGTGTCCAGTAAGTACTTTTATTAGTTGTTTAATAATATCACCATTATTGGGGCCATGCATAGGGGCTCACACCTGCAACCCCAGCACTTTGGGAGGCCGAGGCAGGATCACTTGAGGCCAGGAGTTTGAGACCAGCCTGGGCAACATAGTGGGACCTCATCTCTACTGAAAAAAAAAAACATTGTATTAGCCAGGCATGGTAGTGCGTGCCTGTAGTCCCAGCTGCTCAGAAGGCTCAGGCGAGAGGATCACTTGAGCCCAGGAGTTTGGGTTTGTAGTGAGCTGTGATCATGCCACTACACTCCACCCTGAGTGACAGTGAGGGCCTTTCTCGAAAAACATATGTAGATAAATAAATAAAGTTACCATTATTATTATTATTTACAGGTTTTTTTCCCTGGCCTATAAATAAATTTCCACATGACTTTACCTAAATGTACCAAAAGAGGATGCTTTAAACTCAGTATGTTCAGAACTGAACTCTTTGTTTTTCTTCCTAAGTCTCCTTTTACATTTATTCATTTATGTAAGAAGTATTTATTTGCCAGGCGTTGTGGCTCACACCTGTAATCCCAACACTTTGGGAGGCCGAGGCAGGTGGATCACCTGAGGTCAGGAGTTTAAGACCAGCCTGACACAACATGCTCAAACTCCATCTCTACTAAATACAAAAAATTAGTCAGGCGTGGTGGCGCATACCTGTAATCCCAGCTACTCGGGATGCTGAGGCATGAGAATCACTTGAACCTGGGAGGCAGAGGTTGCAGTGAGCTGAGATTGCACCATTGTACTCCAGCCTGGGCAACAAGAGCAGAACTCCCTCTTAAAATAAAAAGTATTTATTGAATGACTACCATACTACCAGGCACTATTCTAGTCACTGGGGATGTAGCAGTAAACAGAACATATGCTCTCTGTAAACAAGTATGTGCTGTGTTAGAGAAAGAGACAAGACAGGGGAAAGAGAGTAACCAGTAGAGAGTAGGGTTGCTGTTTTATAGATTGTGGCTAGGAAAGCCTTTGATAGAGGACATTTGAGTGGAGACCTGAATAAGTGAGGAAAAAGCAAACCATGCAGATACATGGGGAAGAAGCAGTCCAGTCGCAGAGGAAATGGTAGAGGCTCTGAGACAGGAGTGTGCTTGGCACATCAAAGGAATAAATAGGCCAGTGTGACTAGAGGAAAATGAGCCAGGCGAGTAATAGGACAGATGATTTTTTTTTTTTTTTTTGAGACAGAGTCTTGCTCTGTCACCCAGGGTGGAGTACAGTGGTATGATCTTGGCTCACTGCAACCTCTACCTCTGAGGTTCAAGCAATTCCTGCACCTCAGCCATCTGAGTAGCTAGGATTACAAGTGTGCACCACCATGCCTGGCTGATTTTTGTGTTTTTAGTAGAGACAGGGTTTCGCTATGTTGGCCAGGCTGGTCTTGAACTCCTGGCCTCCCGTGTTCCATCTGCCTTGGCCTCCCAAAGTGCTGGGATTACAGGCGCCCAACATCAGGCCCGGCTAATTTTTGTATTTTTAGTAGAGACGGGGTTTCGCCATGTTGGCCAGGCTGATCTCGAACTCCTGATTGCAAGTGATCCTTCCGCCTCGGCCTCCCAAAGTGCTGGGATTACAGGCATGAGCCACCGACCCTGGCCGAGCATATTAAAATCTAGTCTTCAAACACTGAACTGCAGGCGTCGCTGTACCAAACACTTCCCTCTGCTCCCCAACCCCAGCCTACAGAAACCTGCTCCCCTCCTCCTACCCCGCAGTCATCCACAGGCCTTGGCCCAGCGGGAAACGTCCCTTGACGGAACCGCCACTGAACACCCACAATCCACAATCGAGGGGCAGCCCTCCCGAGAGGAAGCCCCAACGACCTCCACCCACAAGGCCTCTAACTGTAACTGTCCCGGGCAAGGCGCGGCGGTTCGGTTCCCATGGTAACCCCGCAGCTCCCGCGTTGCGCTTCCGGGCGGACGAGTAGCGCGCTCCAGTGACGTCACGGCGCCACTTTCCGGCCGGTGGCAGAGTCCGGAGAAGTTGTGGTGGCTGGGGGCGCCATGGGAGCCACTGGCGACGCCGAGCAGCCGCGGGGACCCAGCGGGGCCGAGCGGGGCGGCTTGGAGCTGGGGGATGCGGGCGCAGCGGGGCAGCTGGTTCTCACGGTGAGGGCGCCCCCGGTGAGGTCTGGGCTCGGGCCGGGCAAGGCCTCGGGGCTCCCGGGACCCTGGCCCGCGGGCGAGAACGCGGCGGCTGGAGCTGCAGGGGGTTGGCGTTTTCGCAGCCCGACGACCTGGATTCAAATTCTGGTGCCGCCCTCCTAGCTAGGTGACGTGGGCCAGCTCTGTCGACCCCGAGTCCTAGGATCATCTTCTATAAAATGGAGATGATTAGTACCTGTCTCATAAAAGTTGTTGTGGGATGGGAAGATAAAGGCGGGTACAGCGCCCAGGACATCTCCTGACACAGAGTTGACCCTCGGTAAACACTGCTTCCCTTCCTCCTGCCGTGCCAGAAGGCAGGGTCGGGACTTTTAAGGCAGGAAACTTCCTCAGTTCCTCTTTTGTGGAGGGGGCCTTCCAACTGTTGTCCTCCCCCGATATCCCAAGGCGGGAGAGATGGTGACGGATCTGAGAAGCAGGAATGTTTAGGTTTAACTTCATAGCCACCCTCCACCTCCGCCCCATGCCAGTGTCACAGGCCATAATGACATTTGTTCCGTTGGTCCCCACAGAACCCTTGGAACATAATGATAAAGCACCGGCAGGTGCAGCGGAGGGGCCGCCGCTCACAGATGACAACAAGGTAAGGCTGGCCCTGCATGGGACTTGTATCCCAGCCACTGGCTTGCATGGCAGCTTTGGAATCCGCAGTGCACAAGGCTATGGAGATCTACAGCCTGTAGAAAGAGCACAGGACTGAGAAAGAGGAGACTCCGATACTGTAACTCTGTGTGATCTTGAGCTAGTCAAGTCACTTCCTTCTCTGAACTCACGTACGAAATGGGGAAGGGCGCAGGAGATGGGTTGGGGAATAAAAAATACCTAAGACCCCTCACATTCACTGGCTCTGTGGTTGAGGGCTCTTAAGAGGTCAGTTAGCATGGAGTTTAAGAGCACAGGCTCTGGAGTCAGACAACTGTGTTCTCATGCAGCCTCTGATGAGCCCGTTTTCTCAACTATAAAGACGGATTAATAGTATCCATCTCAGGGAAGGGAGAGAGCTCAAGGTGGGCCTTTGGGATGCTGGTAGTGGTGAAATGGATGTTCACTGTAATTACTCATTAAAGTGTATAGACTTTTCTGTATAATAAGTATTATATTTCATAAAAACACTTTGGGCCGGGCGCGGTGGCTCACGCCTGTAATCTCAGCACTTTGGGAGTCTGAGGTGGGCGGATCACCTGAGGTCAGGACTTTGAGAACAGCCTGACCAACATGGAGAAACCCTGTCTCTACTAAAAATACAAAAAAATGCCCAGGCGCGGTGGCTCACACCTGTAATCCCAGCACTTT